>NC_132781.1:103267716-103567806 GCF_048418805.1 Vulpes vulpes | reverse complement strand
GCTGGGGACTGTGGTCACTCACCCCTCTGAATTGTACGTTAGGTTGATACCTTGCTATAAGGTAGCAAGGATGGTGGTTGACTCTGGAGCCACATGGCCCGAGTGCAGACCCTGGCTCTGTCAGTAGCTGTGCCATGTTGCAGGCACACTCACTTCATCTGTAAAATAGGGATGGTAGCAGGGTTTCCCTTATGGATTATTGTGAGGAGTAAGGTAGGTAGTTAATCTATCACCTAGAACAGTACTTTTGTACACGACAGGTGTTACATGCCAGCAGTAGTGATCACAGTCCCCATCTTCCGGGGCATGAAAAGGCCTCCCTGACTTTTAAGGACCTTTTTATTGACAGCACACCACTTTGGGGACAAAGTTGAGGGGCTCTTAGTGGACTGAGCACTTATGCTTTTGCTCACCCTATGTCACAAGGAACCAAAAAGGAATTCTGTTCAGTGAAAACTATACCAATTCTGATTTGATTTTGTGCAATTGGCAGATCAGAAATCCAGAGCCCTTGCTATAATTCCTGAGTGGAGGAGCTCACCAGTAAGGCCACCTTCACCCTCTTCTGTTACTTTGGGGGGCAGGGGGTTGGGGGAAGAGCTCTGAATGCCTTCACAAGGCCAAAGGTGGCTGAACATCAACTCATTGGGGTGGCTCCTGTCCACACATGTGCACCTCTCCCTGGAGATTTTCACTGTTGGTAGTGCAGGAAGCTCCCTAGATCCAGTGGTTTCAGGGGGAATAAAAGAGAACAAAATTTTGCTATGAAGCAAAACTGCATTTTCCCCACTGACTGGCCAGCCTCACCGCAGCCTGGACTGCGGGGGGATCATAAAGAATCCTCTTTGCAAAGGTTCTCATGGTCTGTGATGGAGGCAAGACCTTGCTCCCTCCCCATTTGTTCATTCAGCAGGCATTTACTGAAGCCTTACTATGCTTCCTGCCACCCTAAGCCTAGGTTGATTTGCATCTGATTCTACTTTTGTATCCTAATCTCTATTTCTCTTTCTCCCAAACAAGCTGGATTGGCTTCCTTAAAGGATAGTGGCCAGCTGTGCAAGGCTGATGAGGTGGAAGAGGATGAAGATAATAGCTATTATTTATTGGAGACTTATGTTGGGCACTAGATCAAATGATTTATATATAGTAATTACTCAAAATACTTTTTTTTACCACCCACAATTTATAGATAAGGAAACTGAGATTCAGGGAGTTTTGATTTTTTAATTTTTTAAAACGATGATACTTACTTTAGAGAGAGAGAGAGAAAAAAGCAGGAAGGAGCAGAGGAAGAGGAAGAAGAAGACTCCTCACTGAGCAGGGAGCCCATTGCAGGTCTCAATCCCAGGACCCTGGAATCATGACCTGAGCTAAAGGGAGACTCCTAACCAACTGAGCCACCCAGGGGCCTGGAAATTCAGGGAGTTTTTAAAATGTGCCCAAGATCACAGAACTAATAAGAAATCGAAGCAGGATTTCAGCTTTGGCTAACCCAGCTGCAGAATCCAAGCCTTTCATTGGCCTGTGTGGCTCCTCTCATGAGGTCAGCCTCATGGTCAGCCTCCATTTGCTTTCTTGAGCCTGTGGGCTAACGTGTATGTTCCTTCAGATTTTTCATCACAGTGCTTTGTTTTGTTTTTGTTTAGTGAATAAGGCGTTAGAATTGTCAACCCAATCAGTATGGGATTTGCTTTTGGGAAAGTATGTATCCAGTAGATGTCTCCGGAAGTCCATGTGTCATTGGGACACATTTGTACTGGTTCTCCCTCCAAGATGATGCCGGTGTGCAGCCTTGAGAGGATCACATTTCCAAACTAAAGTTAAGATATAGAGACAAAGAACAAAGTATGAGAGAAAATCCTGAAGACTTGTGTAGAAAATAGAAGTGAAGGTAAGAATAAACTAACTTAGGACGCCTGGATGGTTCAGCGGTTGAGCATCTGCCTTTGGCCCAGGGCGTGATCCCAGTTCCGGGATCAAGTCCCACATCTGGCTCCCTGTGAGAGCTTGCTTCTCCCTCTGCCTGTGCCTCTCCCTCTCTCTCTGTGTGTGTCTCTCATGAATAAATAAATAAAATCTTAAAAAAAACAAAAGAATAAACTAGCTTCCTTTCCCACCCTCATTTGCATTGTAGTGACTGTACTGATGTAGAGAAAAATGAGTAATTACAGGCAAATCAGGGTGAGATAGTGACCAAAGGTAGACAGAATGTCAGGGGAAAATGCAATTGTAGAGATTCATGACATACAGTGATGTTTGGCTGAGGTTGGGACGACTGCTGAGGTCACCAGAGGGAGCAGGATGTAGGTGAGTGAGATGAGGCATTCCCTCAGGTTTCCAGGAAGGTAGAGGGGGCTGGGGGAGGGGGGTCACAGTGGCTGGAGGGGCGCCAGGTAGAACTGGCAGGATGGGGAATAGAATTGCAAGATCGCGTTGAGGGGTTAATCCTGAACTAGTAAGAAAGGAAATGTGTCCTCGGGTTTATAGTAAAGGCGAACAGGTGCCTTCAGAATGAAGCAGAGGCAAGATAAAATTAGTCAAAGTTCATGAGTTGCTGAATAATTTGTTGATGTCCTTTGTCACCGAGGTAGGTTTTCTTTATAAAGCATTTAGCGTCCTAAATGATTTATTTAGCCTTTCGTATCCTGTGCACCAGCAGAACCACAAAGTCACAATAAATGGTGCTTTCCCACGCACTTTCACAGCTTTGCAAGAATCACTCATATCACAACAGCTTTATGCACCAGGTGCTATCTCCTTCCCATTTTCCAGATAAACTCAGCCTTTGTGATGTTCTATAACTTGTCCAAGGTCATCCAACTAAGAAGTGTCAGATTTGGTATTTGTTACTCTGCCTCCCAGAGAAAGAGTCCTTTAAGTCAAAGCAAAAGGCTGGGCCAAGACGTAGCCCCAGGAGCGATTCCTGTTTTCTCTGGTGTTACAGATTGAAAGTGAGCATGAGCTGAGTGCTTTGACGTGTCCTGTTCTCCTTTATTTTGTCCTGTGATTTCACCCTCCCTATCCTGTATCCATGCCATAAGGAAGGAAGTACATGTATCTTTATTAAGATAAAGGTAATCTCAATGTGCAAATAGGGATGAAGTCCATTATTAAGTTAATCATTTTGTAAGTCCTCTGAGAGGTAGTATTTATTTTTTGAATCGAGCTTTCGGAGCTATGCATTGGAGAAAAGTGGAGGCAATCTAAACTAGGAAAAGCAACTTGGAATTGATGAAGACCTTTAATTTATTTTCCCAAACTCATCTAGTTCCTTGAAATGGGGAAATGTAAGGCAGTATTTGTCACAAAATAAGACTAGCAAACAAGTGAAAATTCAGGTCTCCTTGACCGTTCCTGGGAAGGGTGCAGGACCAGGCTCCAAGCAATGAACTTGGTGTTTGTAAGACTGAGCACAACTATCAGTAGATGTGAAGGCCAGATAGTAAACAGCTGAATAAGCCCAGGTTTGAAAGATAGTTTAATTTTCCTGGTTTGTTGATATGCTGAAAATCACCATGAAAGTGCCTCTAAATGCCAGCCACACAGATTTGGAGGAGAAAAAGATTTTCCCATCAGATGAGGTTAAAAGCCAACTGTACTAAGATATCACCTAAATATAAATAATTTCAGTTAGCTTATCATTAGGAGAGGAAATACCTTTCTTTAGAAGATTTTATTTATTTATTTATTTGTCTGTTTATTTGTTTATTTATTTATATGAGAGAGAATGAGCACACGAGCAGAGAGGGAGGGAGAAGCAGACTCCCCACTGAGCATGGAGCCCAATGCGGGGCTCAACCCCAGGACCCCAAGATCATGACCTGAGCTGAAGAACAGATGCTTAACTGACTGAGCCACCCAGCCACCCCAGGAGAGGAATTATCTTGTGCTACATAGATAAGTTCCAAAATAAAATCCATCAATTGCTTTTATAAAAAAGAGGAATTGGAGTAAGGAATAATTGGACTAATTAGTAATCAATATTATGCAAGCGATGTGATTTAAACCTGAGAATAGAGGAATTGACAAAGTTTTTCTGTAAGAGCCAGATAGTAAATGGTTTTGACTTTGAGGCCGTACATTGTCTGTCACCATCACTGAGATCTGTTGTAATCCCAAAGTAGCCAGTTGCTCAAGAGACACAAAAAGAGACAGCAGGCTGGCATCCCCCACTCCCCCCGCCCCACCCCCGCGTGCGCGCGCGCACACACACACACACACACAGAGCAGTGGTGGGCCAGTCCCTGCTATCACCCGTGTGGTTAGAGCCCTGAAGGTATTTTTATACTAGCAAGAGCCTGTAGAAAATCTGAGAATGCACTATAGATGCCCCTCCATAGAAAGCTATTTTATTTGAGGTTTTTGAAAATTATCCTCAGCCAACTCAAACATTAACCTCTGCTCCTTCATTCAGGTGTTCTATTCAGATTTCTTCCCAGACCTGGGAACTGACTGAAAATAATTATTATGAAAGACATGGGGCCCTTGAGCCTTTTCCTGTGGCTGTTTTGAAGGGTCATTGTCTTTTTGCTAATTAGGATCCAGACACATCACGCATCAGTGGCTTATGGGAGGTATGATCCTTAGAGGAATGGTCTAGGCAGGAGTTTGTACGGGGGTGCAGGGACCAGCGACAGAGAAAACCCAGCCAGTAATTAGAGTAAGTTGCTGAATACAAATTCTCAAATGTGTCACTTTTCACATTTGAATCCCAGTGCATTATACTCAACCAACGACAGCATGCTTGGTGATATGTCAACATTTTAATTCTGAATGAGTGTTAATTGGATATTTTAGTGCTGAAATTATTTGTTACCTAAAACACTGACACAACCTGAAGTTCTCTGATTTTTATAATTATATAGCACATACAGAATTTCTTTCTCTAGCTTTGATTGCTTTTACAAAATGTATTTAAGGCACCCGCTTTAGATCAATTAATAATTCAGAACTGTAATTATTAGACTCCATGGTGACTTGGTGGTAAGTCTTTCTGAATCAGCTCGTTCACAAATCGGGGCTGGTTAGAATTGTGAACTTCAACTGGAAAAAAAAAAAAAAGGAAAACACTTCCCCTCGATGCAATAACGTACACCATGAATGTAGATAATACTGCTGGATGGTACATTTGGAAGTTGTTAAGCAAGTAAATCCTGACAGTTCACATCTCCAGGAAGAAAAAAACTTAAAAAAAATTTTTTTTTTTGGTATCTATATGAGATGATGGTTGTCAACCAAACTATCTGTGGGGGAATCATTTTGTAATACATGTAAGTCAGGTCATTATGCTGCTTACCTTAGACGTACACAGTGCTAAATGGCAACCATAACTCATTGATGCTGGGGAAATGATCAGTACCTCTCTGTCCTCCCTTTCCTACCCCACTGCCTAGAACAAACATGTTGAGTGACTGCCCAGGCCAGCACAGTGCTAGGAGCTTGGGCACAGTAGAAACCAATGAGCCAGCAGCTTTCTTTCTTTCTTTTTTTTTTTTTTAAGATTTATTTATTCATTTATGAAAGAGAGGCAGAGACATAGGTAGAGAGAGAAGCAGGCTCCTCACAGGGGAGCCTGATGTGGGACTCGATCCCCAGACACGGGATCATGCCCTGAGCCAAAGGCAGATCCTCAACCGCTTTTGCTTTCTTGAGGCTATTTCCTAGAATGTGTTTGTTTGCCTAATAGAATTTCCTGCTCGCTCGCTCGCTCTCTCTCTCTCTGTCATTTCTTTTTTTCTTTTTCCTCTTTTGTTTTTTGACTTTGGAAGCTAATTCTGATTTCTCTAGCAGAAACCATGTGGGTTTTTTTTTTTAATGTTTATGGTGGTAAAATATCCATAACAATATTTGCCGTTTTAACTGTTTTTAAGTGTACAGATCTGTTTGTTTTGTTGGTTGGTTGGTTGGTTGGTTAGTCTTTTTGAGAGAGAGAAAAAGACAAAGTGAGTGAATGGAGGGGGTTGGAGGAGGGGCAGAGGGAGAGAGAATCTTAGGTAGGCTCCATGTCCACTGTGGAGCCCCAGTGCAGGACTCCATGTGGGGCTTGATCTCATGACCATGAGACCATGACCAAAATCAAGAGTTGATCGCCCAATTAACTGAGCCACTTAGGTGCCCCTAAGTGCACGTTTTAAATTAATTCCCTGTCCCCTCTGCCCACCCTGTCCCGTGGCAACCACCATTCTTTCTGTCTCTAAGGATATGACTACTCAGTGGAATGATACAGTATTTTTCTTGTTTTGATTTGCTTATTTCACTCAACACAGTATCTTAAAGGTTCATAAGAAACTGTAATTTTTTTAAATGTTTAATTTTCTTCAACTTAAATTTTTAATGTTAATTCTATCAAGTTAAAGTTTTTTTTAATCTCAAGAACAACAGTGTTCTTAATTGCTTTGACAAAATATTGTTTTTAATGTTGACTGATGCACCAAGCAATATTTTCATTTTGTTTTTGCTTTAGTCAAAAATAAAAAATGTGATTGGTTGAAAACCCTTGAGTATCGCAGTCTAACTGTGAGAACCACAGTGCACTCTTTGTGTGGGAGTAAGGAACTATTTTGAGGACAGTCCTGCTTTAAAATACTTTCTAAAATAAATGTGAAATTATTAATTAGGAGAACTCATTTTGTAGGTTATTTTTAGAGAAAGATGCAGCAGAGTTTTAACTATTTTGAAAAGAAAATGTGAATAGGAAAACAAATACATACTGTCCCAACCGGGGAATCCTACTTTTTCGAAAATGTGTACACTTTTCTCCATGGAATCCCAATTTTATATTAATTAGCACATTTCCCCCTGTGTAAGGAAAACTGTAATGCCCTCCTTTTCACCATGGGCTGCCTTGCTGGTAAGTACCCCCCAGGAGCCACTGGGAAGAATGTGAGCAGGAGTGTTTTCTGAAAGTAGAAAGAAGTGAGATCAACAGAGTTGTTAATCCTACTGCTGAGACCGAGGCTTCAGACACAGTGCCAGCTGGGGAAATTATACTCCTGGCTGCCATCCTTTGATTCTATTGTCAGAAATAACAGGTAGGAGCCCCCACCTCTCCTACCTAATAGAAGGTTCATTTCACTGTGATTTAATTACCGAGAGAGATTGGAATGTGGAGGGCTGGAATTGTATTAGTGAGCCCTGCATTCATGAAATACATCCTTCACACGGACCAAATAGGGTCCTGAAAAATACCAGTTCCTAATGATGTATATTCATGGTCTCCCCAGAGCTCTGAAATCCTGCCATAGCCTGATAGGGTCCACCCATTCCAGGCACCTTCTGGACTCTATCTACATGGAAATATTCTTTTAATTAATTCTTTATGGAAATCACAAAAGGATACCTTGAAAAGGATTGAACATCCATTATGCAATGAGCCTTTCATATGTTTTTACCATATGAGCCTAATTTCAAGAAAATTAGTATAATTATAAATGATATACATTGGGATTCTGGTATTGTGTTTTTCAACTTACTGAAGTAGACTAAAACTCTTGAGTATAGCAAAAAAAAAAAAAAAAAGAGAAAGAGAGAGAGAAAAGAAAAGAAAAAGACTATGGTATCCATCTCTTGTCGTCTACCCTTGTCCAGATTTTGCCTGGCTTTTCAGTCTCTTCTGATAAGCTTTTTTTGCAAATGCTTATCACCCCCAGGCACGGTTTTTCTATTTACCACTGTTTTATCTTTCTCTGTCCTGAAGCTTCTCCTTGTTGAGTTTGCTTGGAGTCTTTCCTCTGCGTTTCTGAGATGAAGGGATGATGCAGGTGCTGTTTTATTCATGCTCAGATGCCCCACTGGTAGGAAATAGAGATGCTATATTATTTGCTAAACAATCCACGGAATACTCTGAGGCTACTGAAGTTGTCTTTTTACCTCCTTAACACCAAAGATCACCCCAAGTTTGATATGATAGATATATTTTTTTTCACTTACCCCAAAATTCTTACTGGGCAACTACTATGCAGTAGGGTGGGTGCCATGTAATCAGCGAGGAGCAAAAGATCTGATATTAACAAGATAAAGCTCCTGACATGATGGAAAACCCCCTTCTTGGTTTGAGGGCAAGAGGACCAAAGGAGGACCAAATAATACATGCCTTTATGATTGTGAAGACCAGTTTGAATTTACAGTTATCTTGGGAAGTGCTGCCTGGAAATCTAGCTGTGGAGAGACAGCCAGCATACAAACCTGTCCCATTAAAGGTCCTTGAGGGGCCTTTGCATGTGAGTGGAGTACCTCATACTCTCAAGCTCCTGCTCACCACTGCCTACCTGTCTCATCATACAACTGCCCTTAGCCACAACTAGGTCTAGAAATGTGCACACTGGTAGGGAAGTGTATCCTGAGAAGTATGAACTTGGGAAGACAGCCCAAGCAGGCCTAATTAGGCTCATGGCCATTTGATCAGCAAATTCTAGGGTCTCCGGTACCCAGACCATCTAGAGCTGCCCTGTATAATAGGGCAGCCCTTGCCAGGTAGGGCTATTAAGATGCCAATTAATTAAAATTAAATAAAATTTTAATATTAACTCCTTAGTTGCACTAGCTATATTTCAAGCCACATGCTGTCTAGATGTTATCATATAGGAGAGCTAGGATATAAAGCAAATATATATATTACATATGTAGCTACAGGACAAATATAGATGTTACTGCAGAAAGTTCTGTTGAACAGTGCCGAGTTAGAAGGAAAGGCTTGGGCAGCAAGTGTATACAGGGACCACTTCCCCAAATCTAAGAGCTGTGCTGTGCTTTCAGAGCTTGCATTCTAATTGGGGGATGAGGAGAGTGGGGCAGACAGTTAAAGAGTAAACAATGATTCAGGGCCTGGGGTGGCTCAGTTGGTTAAGCCTCAGACTCTTGATTTCAGCTCAGGTCATGATCTCAGGGTCCTGAGATCCAGCCCTGTATTGGTCTCCACTTAATTTCAGCTTAGGATTCTCTCTCTCTCTCTCCCTTTCTCCTTGACCCCTACCTCCCTCTCTCTCTCTCTCTCCATCTCTCTCTCTCCCCATCTCTAAAGAAAAAAAAAAAGTAAACGATGCCTAAACAATTCTTTCCATAATCTGAGAGAATCTGCAAAGAAGGTAAGCTGGGTGATGCGATAGGGAACTGTAGCAAGAGAGAAAGAAGAGCTGCAAGCAGTTGGAGGAACAGAAATAGAAGTTCAAAATCAAAAATAGTTTGGTTTCTACAAAAACAAAAAACACAAAAACCCCAAAAGTGATGCTTATGGCTGGAAGGAAGGTGGTGAAGGAAAAGCAGCGCAAGATGTGTTTGAGATGCAGGTAAAGGGCAAAGTGTACAGGCAAGAAGTGGATTTTATTTTAAGTGGAATGAGAAGAAACAACTTTTTTCAACAGTGGAGCAGTTGTGATCTGTGCGTGTTTGAAGATTCATCAGATCTTATGTGTGGAAAGGCTGGGGGCGAGGTGGAAGCAGAGACTTGGCAGAAAGCTCCGGTTGGGGGTCAGCACCGGGTGGGGGGTACAGTGGAAAGAGGTGGATGATGACATTTGCATGGAGCTGAACAACAGAGCAGCTGAACATGATGGTAGACCCACTTCTTCTGGGTCTGAGGGCAAGAGGACCAAAGGAGGCCCAAATAATGCTTGCCTTTATGACTTTGAACCCGAACAACAGAGCAGCTTCACTTGCAGCCAGCAAATGTTTATTGAGGTGCCTTCTGTGTACCAGGCTCTGTGCTAGATACTGGGGACTCGACAGTGAACAGAAGTGCCACAAACCTCTGCTTTCGTGGAGCTTAGGTGTTAGTACAGAGTAGAACCGTGAATACATATGCAAGTCCCCATATTCCAGAAGGTGGGAAGAGACAGAAACAAAGCAGAGAATGGGGAATCGTAAGTAGCTGATGGATTGCCATTTTAAATGCTAGTTATTTTTGTCAAATGTGTGACCTTTGACTTTGGAGATTTACAAAGACGTTTTGCTAAAAAAAGAACAAAGTGTGTCCAAAAGTAGAGTTAACAGGGCCAAAGAGGCATGAGGGTCACCAGGGGTCCTGTACTCCTCCATGGAGTCACCCCCCACATACAGAAAATTAATAGGCTCAGCTTCCTGCCTCTGGGTCATATTGCCCACATAAGTGGTCACATTTTTTGTTTTTGGTTGTTTTTGTTTTTTTTTTTTTAATTCCAGTGTAGTTAACATACAGTGTTATGTTAGTTTCAGGTGTACAATGTAGTGATTCAACAGTTCTGTATACTATTCAGTGCTCATCACAATAAATGTACTCTTTGTCCCCATCACCTACTTCACCCATCCCCCACCTACCTCCCCTCTGGGAACCATCTGTTTCTCTACAGTTAAAGAGTCTGTTTTTTGGTTTGTCTCTCTTTTTCTTTGTTTGTTTTGTTTCCTAAATTCCACATATGAGTGGAATCATATGGTATTTGTTTTTGTCTGACTAATTTCACTTCATTATACCTTGTAGATCTATCCATGTTGTTGCAAGTGGCAAGATTTCAGTCTTTTTTTATGGCTGAGTAATATTCTGTTGTAGACATATATCATGTCTTCCTTGTCCATTCATCTGTTGATGGACACTTGGATTGTTTCCATAATTTGGCTATAGCAAATAATGTTGCAGTAAACATAAGGGTACATATACCTTTTCAAATTAGTGTTTTCATATTCTTTGGGTAAATACCCAGCAGTGGAATTACTGGATCATATGGTAATTGTGTTTTTAGTTTTTTGAGGAACCTCCATATTGTTTTCAAAAGTGGGTGCATCAGTTTACATTCCGACCAACAGTGCATGAGGGTTCTTTTCCTTTCACTCCACATCCATGCCAATACTTATTTCTTGTGTTTTTGGTTTTAGCCATTGTGATAGGTACAAGACAATATCTCATCGTGGTTCTGATTTACATTTCCCTGAAGATGAGTGATATTGAGCATCTTTTCATGTGTCTGTTTGCCATCTGTATATCTTCTTTGAAAAAATGTCTATTCGTGTCTTCTGCCCATTTTTAATCGAATTATTCTTTTGCATGTAGCTGTCCAGTTTTCCAAAAACTGTTTGTTGAAGAGACTTTTTCCCATTTGTGTATTTTGCCTCTTTTATCAAAAATTAATTGACCGTATAATTGTGGGTTTGAATCTGGGCCTTCTGTTCTGTTCCAGTCATCTATGTGTCTATTTTTGTGCCAGTACTATACTGTTTTGATGACTACAGCTTTCTAATATAACTAGAAATCTCCAGTTTTGTTTTTCTTTTTCAAGATTGCTTTGACTATTTGGGGTCCTCTGTGCTTCCTCTTCTCCTTCTTCTGCTTCTTCTTTTTAGATTTTTTTTTAATGTATTTATTTAGAGAGACAGAGAGAGTGAACCAGAGCATGATCAGGTGGGGTGGGGCAGAAGGAGCTGGAGAAGCAGACTCCTTGTTGAGTGGAGAGCCCATGCCAGGGCTTGATCCCAGAACCTTTAGATCATAGACCTGAGCTGAAGGCAGCCCCTAAACTGACTGAGCACCCCCCAGTGCCTCTTCTTTTCTGATTCTATACAAAGTCTTATATTACTAATTCTAGTTCTATGAAAAATGTTGTTGGTATTTTGATAGATATTGCGTTAAATCTGTAGATTGAAAAAAAATCTGTAGATTGCTTTGGGTAGAATGGAAATTTTAACAATATTTATTCTTCCAATAAATGGAATACTATGGATTATCTTTTGATTTGTCTTTGTTGTCTTCAATTTCTTTCATCAGTGTTTTATAGTTTTCAGGGTATAGTTTTCACCTCCTTGGTTAAGTTTATTCCTAGCTATTTTATTATTTTTGGTGTAATTGTAAGTGGGATTGTTTTCTTAATTTTTCTTTTGGCTGCTTTATTATTAGTATACAGAAATACAGCAGATTTCTTTGTATTTATTTTATATCCATGACTTTACCAAATTCATTTATCAATTCTAGTAACTTTTTGATGGAGTCATTAGGATTTTCTGTATATAGTATCATGTCATCTGCAAATCGTAGAAGTTTTACTTCTTACTAGTGGTCACATTTTGAATGTAACTTCAGTATGTCTCATCATAAAAATAAAATCTACCTTTTTATCACTGAAAACAAAATTCTAAGTCATGGCCGTTTATATGAAATATTTACCACAAAAAATGAGAAAAGGGGAAGCAATTATAAATATCTGATACAATAGGATCTAGGAATTTTGTTTTTAAATGTCTCTTGTTAAGGTATTATGATCATGGTTTTAAAAAAAAATAGGAGTTCCTGGGTGGCTCAGTTGGTTAAACATCCCACTTGGCTCAGATCATGGTCTCAGGGTTCTGGGATGGAGCCCCATGTCAGGCTCCTCATTTAGCAGAGAGTCTGCTTGAGGATTCTCTCCCTCTCCCTCTGCCCTCCTCCATCATCACTCTCTAAAATAAATAAATACAACTTTAAAATATAAAATATTTTTAACAATACAATTTCAATTTCAAGCATTATAGAAGGTTTCACAGTGAAAAGTAAGTCCCTGCCATCCCAGCCCTGGATGCCTCAGATTTCTTCCTTGGAGGCCATCACTGTTGGGTGTCCTGGAATAGAGGTCTCGGCTCTCAGTGGACAACAGAACCACATGCAGAGCTTTAAAATAACACTGATGCCTGGTCCTGTCTCTCAAAGTTTCTGGTTGAATTTGTCAGGGATACAGCCCAAGTATAGGGATTTTTAATATCCTCTCCAGATTACTTCATGTGCAGCCACTTAAATGTTCTAGAATATAGCCTAAATACTAAGATATGTATCCATTCTTTTAAAAAATGTATGCAGATAATAGCAAAAGAGTATCCACTATTTTTCCTTTTTCTTTTTTAATCTTTTTTACCTGTAACATATATCTTGGAAATTGTTCCATGTTAATATATATAGCTGTGTATACCTTATTATTTTTAATGTCTCAATACTATGCCATCATATGGATGCATCATAATTTATTTAACCAGTCTCCTAGTGATGGACAGTTATGGTACTTAAACTATTAACACAAATAATGTCATAATGAAAATTCTTGTATATACATCCATTGTATATAATTGTATATACTTCTGAGACTAAAATCCTAGAATCAGGACATAGGGTAAGTGAATTTTCAATCTTGATAAATGCAACCAGATTTTATCCTTCGGGGACAAAGATGAGAGTAGCACACTTTTCATCTTTTTATACTTTTCTGTGAATATCTTCCTTTTTTTTTTTTTTGCCCAATTTTCCACAGTAGGGGATCCCTGGGTGGCTCAGCAGTTTGGCACCTGCCTTTGGCCCAGGGCGCGATCCTGGAGTCCCGGGATCGAGACCTGCGTTGGGGTCCTGGCATGTAGGCTCCTGTGTCTCTGCTTCTCTCTCGCTCTCTATCATAAATAAATAAATAAATCTTAAAAAAAATTTTTTTCCACAGTTGTATTGGTCTTTTTCTTACTAATTTCCATGCTCTATTAATATATGAAAGAAATGAACCTTTTGCCATTGGTAGATTTTTTCCTAATGTTATTACTGGGTTTTTTACTTATAATTTTTATATTTTATGTAATCAAATGTATAATTTTTATGTTTTGAAATTTTAAAATATTAATTGGTAATTGATCCAGGTCCTATAAGCTCCTTGAGGGCAGGGAATGTATCTTATCTATTCTTGTCTCAATGTCTGGCACATGGTGGGGACTTGTTGAAAGAATGGTTGGATATAATCATGATGATGATGAAGGATCATTCGAGCTGATTGCATCTATCAATCTCGGAGAAGTTAAGGAACTAATGGTATTACCATAATTTAGTTCCCTTGGTAATTGAATGTATCAACTTACACCTGAAGTACTAAGTGTCAAAAGGCATATCCAAATGAGTTCTCTCAAAAGGTTTTCTCTTGCTGTCTTGCTCATTAAGCTCCAGCCTCTTAAACATGATGACAGAATTCTCCTCTTCAAATTGGTGCTACTGCCTTGGAACATTTTTCCCTTATGTCTTTCTATAACTTGTTGCCTTTCTACTTCAAACCCAGCCTAAATATGCTTTTCCTTCTAGAACCTTCTACTTTGTCTCCTTTCTACATTCCCTCATAGTGTCTGTGCCTCTGCTTTATAGCAATTACCAAAGCTGTCATAAAAAAATGTTTAGGTTATTACCTCTGTAATGTCTGTTTCCTTCACTAGACAGTAAACCCCAACCATATCTTCTTCCCAGGTGTACATTCTCCCGAGGGATACAGAGATGAAAAAAGCACCAATTTTCTGCCATCATCATGGACAGGAAAATAGAATTGTACATTCTAATATATGTATACATTGGGGAGAGATAATAACAAATTTAGTTGTACACAATATTAAATGATTGTTATTTAAATGAAATGAAGACCTAGTAGGGTTATCTTTGGCTTGGAGTGCTCAAGTTTGGCATTTGTTTTAACAGTAGAAGCATCTGGCATATAATATGTGCGTGCTCTGGCCGATTATGAAGCAGGAGTCACCAGGCCATAGTGCAAGAGTCAACAGGCATAGTCAGCCGCCAGGTCTTTTCTAATCTTTACCAAACTGTCTTCTTATCAAACTGTCAAGCCATCTTTGCCTTGCTTGGTTGAAGTTTTACCAACATTGAAGTTCATTATACTTTTAAACTTAGAGCATATATTTCTATGTCTTACTCCATTTGAATTATTATTATAAAAGGTAATACCATATTTATTTCTCACAGTTTGGGAAGCTGGGAAGTCCAGGATCAAGGCACTGACAGATTCAATGTCTAGTGAGAACCTGCTTCCTGGTTCAAGGACCTCTCTTTTTGCTATGACCTCACGTGGTCAAAGGAACAGGGGGTCTCTTTTACAAGGGCGTTAATCTCATTTGTGAGGGCTCCACTGTGATGACATAATCACAGTAGGAGTCCCAAACCCCCACCTCCTAACACCATCACCTTAGAGATTAGGTTTCAACATATGAATCTTGGCGGGGACACAAGCATTTGGTCAATGGGCCCATGTATTGAATATTTGCAATAAAAATGCTTTCTTATTTGTGAGACAGGAAATATCATATGAATTGCTTTTTACTAACTGTGTCTAGTGTTTTTTTTTCTTTTTTTTAATAAATTAATTTTTATTGGTGTTCAATTTACCAACATTGTGTCTAGTGTTTTATTAAATGTTCTTAATATAGTCTAGATTTTCTACCATTAATAACATTAGCAATATTAAATAACCAACGACACATCTCCAGCTACACAATCTAAAATTTGCAGCATATTTCTAAACATAGATTTGTTTAAACCAGATCGTCTCTGGTTCTTAAATCACCTCCTGAAGGTAGGTTAGCTGCTTAATGGATGCATTAACTATTTTAGGTCAGTAGGGTACTTTGCAGCGCTTTATTACTAAATGCTCCATACCACTGGCACTTTTCCAGCCAAATCCCCGATCGTGTAGCCTATTTTTAATATTAAATCTCTCTGAACCAAAGTCATATCTTTCTGGAAGGTTAGACTTTCAGAGCAGTATATTAATAATCTACTACCAAATTACTGAGTCATTTGGCCTGCTTAAGTATCTAACCCAGTAGCAAAAAATTATTTAAGCAGTCATATGAGAAAATCCCAATGTTTCAGTGGAAACTTAACATAATCATTTTAACACATTTTCTACAGAGAAATGTAATGTGTAATACTTTAAAATGTTAACATTTCAGGTTCTAGTACTTTTCTTTTAATTCTTATTTCTTACCTGATGTAATTCGTGCATCAACATCTACTTGCTTGCTTTTTTTTTAATGTGCATAAAAGTCTTTCAAAAGACCCAGAGCTTGCCTCCTTCTCCACATGCCAAAAAGCTATCAAGGTTAAATCAACAAATTAGGGAAAATATGCATCTGCAAATCCTCTTTTTGCTACACCAAAAATATTTTCAGGATATTTTGTTAGATATTTCAGTTGCATTAATAGCTTCTTACTTTTACTCAAAAACGGTAACAATACAGAAAAAAAATTTAACTCCTTGAATTAAAAACAGTCAATCCAACCTTATATCTTCTGTTCATTTTGTGTCCTCCCAGTATTTTTACATACGTGAATATATGTATTTATAGAAATGATAAAAGTTTTTTAGATTTTATCTTTTTAAACAAATATAATCATTAACATTTGCCGATAGTGCTCTATAGGCTTTGTAACTATTATTAAGGTTAATCTAAGTGTCGTATGGAACATAATTTTAGAATTTTCTTAAGACAAGTCCCACAAGTGATACCATTAGTCTAAATATGTGTTAGTCTGGATATGTATCTAGATACAAACAGAAAGAACATTGCTTTCCCAGAGGGTTTAATGAAAGTCAAAAAACTATCAACAAGATGTGGAAGCATCAGTTTTAACGTATCCTCACAACATTGTGAACTGGTACTTTGCAAAGAGAGCTCATTTAACGAGGAAATGGTACTGTGTTTAATTTTGCAGGCTGAACACTTTCTCCAGATGCTTGCGATGAGTTGATTTTTTTGTTAATTTGTATTCCTAACCTTTGTCTACATATATCTACTCATCTCTTACTGTTTTCTTGTCACTATAACTTCTATATATGCAAAGAACATTTTATTTTTTTAAAGATTTTATTTATTTATTCATGAGAGACATGGAGAGAGAGGCAGAGATATAGGCAGAGAGAGAAGCAGGTTCCCTGTGGGGAGCCTGATGTGGGACTCGATCCCCAGACCCTGGGATCACAACGTGAGCCAAAGGCAGACACTCAACGTGAGCCAAAGGCAGACACTCAACCACTGAGTCACCCAGGTGCCCCTGCAAAGAACATTTTAGAAAGTAAAATCTTTGAGGACTGGAGCCATATCCCTCTTGACAGCTGTGTGCTTCCCTGGAGGACACATATGATGACTCTCCTATAATGTCTAGGGATTGATTGTTCATTGCCACCTAGGAGCGTTCACCCCAGAAGGCAGGAGCCAAGATTTATTTTTGGATTGTTCAGCCACTCAAGGGAAAGCTCGCCACTGGACATGTCATCATTTGATGTGACCTTTATTTAGTAGTGGAGAGCCCAGTAAGTAAGATGTTCCAAAGTTTTATATGTGTCCAGTTAGTCAATTGCATTCCTTTTAAATATATTACCCAGAATCGCTTGAAGAAATATCTTCCTTCTGTGCTGGCTTGATTTTTTTAAACACTCCATCTTGCTAGACATGATATGTATTGTCACGTTTTCTGCTGTGAATTTAAACTCTATCCCTATAGGAATGGCAGGGCTAGTGCATGAGAAGGAGTAGTCAGTAAACAGTCATACAGCATGTCATGTTTACAGTGTTTTTTTCCAACCATCTGTAAGAAAATTTTTAAGAATATCCTTTCTAGTAGCACTGTTTAGTTTTTTGTTTTTGTTTTTGTTTTTAGACTCGTTTTGAGAGGGTGCAATTAGTGTGAGGGAATATTTACGTGACCTGCCTATGGCTACATAATGGGTCGTTAGCAATTTTAGGATTGGGACTTTAAATCCCTGGAAAGAAGAAGTACAATTAATGAGAAAAGGATCTCCATAGAAAATAAGCTTTAATCATATTTTCAAAATATAAACTCTTTCCTACATTTGCTGGAAGAAGGTTGCAATATAAATTTTAACTATAATGACTTATTTTAAGTGGCTTCTCTGCTATGGAACATGTTTATTTAATCTACTGATCATAGTTGACATTTACACTAGTTAATGAAGTTGGTATTTATGGTGGGTCATGATAAAACACCAAGTATATCTTCGGGCTGAAGTCTTAGTTTTATTCTCTTACTCACTATAGCAAGTATTTATTAGTCATTCACAGCCTGGGTCAGAATTCTGAGTTTTTTGTTGTTGTTGTTTGTTTGTTTGTTTGTTTTTGTTTTTGTTTTTTGTAAGGAGGAGACATAGCAATGTTTAGGGATATTTAGAAATGTTTAAGAATGCTGAGGAGGACCCTGTAATGGAAGAGCTTCAAGATATGGGATGTGAGGGGGATCCCTGGGTGGCTCAGAGGTTTAGCTCCTGCCTTCGGCCCAGGGCATGATCCTAGAATCCCAGGATCAAGTCCCACATCAGGCTCCTTGCATGGAGCCTGCTTCTCCCTCTGCCTGTGTCTCTGCCTCTGCCTCTGTGTGTGTGTGTGTGTGTGTGTGTCTGTGTGTGTGTGTTTCTCATAAATAAATAAATAAAAGCTTAAAAAAAGATATGAGATGTGAGGGAGAACAAGCTCTGTCTGGTAACCCTTATTCATTCATCCATTCATATTTAGAGAGCATGTATGCTGTGCCAGGTACTATTCTGGGCACTCGGGGGTAAATGAGTGAATGAAACAGAAACAAAAAAAATCTCTGCCCTCATGGTTGTTATATTCTATTGGAGGGAGCTAGACCTTGAATGATAAACATAATAAGTAAATTACATTGTATGTTTGAAGGTAAAAGCACCATTTAAAAAATTAGTAGAGTTGGGTAAGTGGAACTAGAGATACTGGAGGGCCCTAGGGATTACGGTTTTTTTTTGTTTTTTAGGATTTTATTTATTTATTCATGAGAGACACAGAGAGAGAGGCAGAGACACAGACAGAGGGAGAAAGAGATTTCTCTCAAGGACCCCAGTGTGGGACTCGATCCCCAAACCAGGGATCACGCCCTGAGTGTGAAGGTAGACACTCAACCGCTGAGCCACCCAGGTGTCCCTGGGGATTACAGTTTTAACTAGGAGGGTGATGGAGCAGAAAGAGGGAGGCTGTGTGTGGGAAGGAGGCTGCAGCAGATGGGTGGAAGAGCACATAACCAGCAAATGAGACTTAGAAGGAGCAGCCAATAGGTAAGAGAAAAGACCAAGAGAGAGTGGTTTCTGGAAACCATGTTGAGAAAGTGAATAAAGGATGGGGAGTGATACTGAACAACCAGGCTAAATGCTCCTGATAGGTTAAGAAGGAATCACACCAAGAACTGCCCTTTGAACTTAGCCATGTATTCACTGATGACCCCTAATCAGCAGTGATGGTGGCCTGCAGGGAGAGAGTAGGTTTCAGAGAAAACGAGAAGAGAATGGAAGGGAGTATAGGCAACGTCTTTGGGGCATTTTTTTCTACAGAGGGGAGCAAAGAAATGGAATGGGAGCTGGCAGAGAAAAAATGGAATCGAAGGAAGGTTTTCTTAGGCAGAGAGGAGTGAGAGCATGTGTGTGTGCTGATTAGAATGACTCAGTGGGAAGACTGAAGGTAGTGAGGTCCACGCAGAGTTTCTGACAGTATCTATACTCACCATGAGTTCCCATGCCAAAAATGTCCTACATCTGATTCATTCACTCCTTTTCCCTCATTTAATTTAAAAATTTTCAGCAATATTTTAAGAAAAGTTAACTCTCCCAGGCTGCAGTTTTTCTGCTTCTTGCCTACTCACTTCCATTTTCATGGCTGAAAGGTAAAGTTTTAGGTAAGAAATTATATAGCATGAAACATATTTGTCATCTATCACCGTTAGTAAGTAGATATGAAAGGCCTAAAAACCTCCCTCAGCACACACCCACCCCACAATGTCGTAATTATGAAGGGGAATTATTTATCCTGTGCCTAAAATCCCAAACTCAAATAACATTTAAATTGGCCATTTAATTTTAACTTTTTCAAAATGCAAATTTTGTACAGGGGTTCTTCTACAAAAAATAAACAGCCATCATGCCCTTCCTTTAAGGAATAATTTGGTGGTTAACAGTGTTTTAATACATTACTCTTCTTTTTGAAAAATACCACTCTTAAAGATAGGTAAGTTAGTCATGGCTCTGATTTATACTTTTTAATAACTTCAGCTTCAGTGCTCAACACTAGCAACTGTTCCTATCGAACACACACTCAGAAGATGCTTGAATTCCAGCCAGCTTCAGGCAAGATTAGCTGCCAAAATGGCTACTGAAGGCCAGCTTGCCAAAGTTATGTTCATTTTCAGGGAAAAGAGAGAAATTTAAATAGCCGGTTTCTTGACTCCCATTGTTTTCCTCTCCTACTTATCTACTTTCAATTGTAGATAAGTAATGAAAAGAAGGCTTTACGATTTTGCAATACTCTGAAGGAAGGAAATTTTCAGGGTAGCAGCTAACTCTGAATCCTTCTTTGCACAAAACAGCATTACGCTAATGAATGAGAAATTAGCTATTTCATTGGACTTTCATTGTGTCTTTTGGGAAGATAAAATTTGAGGTTCTGTAAAGGGTGTGTGTGTGTGTGTGTGTGTGTGTGTGTGTGTGTGTGTGTGTATGAATGAGAGAGAGATAATGTGTGCACACATGGTTAGGTTTTGCAAAGACAGCAAAGAGACTGGAAGTCATCTTGGCATTTTATAACCATCAGAAATAGCTATAGGTGTGCCTGGCAGGCAGAAAAAGATGTTTTCAGTCAACAGAGACATTAGTTGCAGGTAGGGGTTTGTTCTGGCTTTTATTTTCATGAACTGATGCATGCCTAGAACTTGAATTCAGATTTGAATTCAATTCAAAAGCCGCCTCCCACCTCTGTTGATTATTAGCTTGGTCACCTCCATGCTGTCACTGAACTTCTCTGTCCCTCAGTTATTTCATCAATGACAATGGAGGTAAAGATTAAATATTACGTTATGTAGCATTGGTGAATCTGCCCAGTGCCTAGCACAGTGTTAGAGCATTCATGAAAAATTAGCAATTATTATTATCATCAATCATATACATAGCCTGATCTTAATAAATTGATTGCTCTATTAATGTAATATACCACAATCTCAAAAACAGACTACCTTTAGCTTTTATGAGATAGTGCTGGATTTAGAAGGAAGAAAATCCGAGAACTCTGTTTAAATCTCAGAAGACATGATTTCCCCCATAATGCAGAATTTACTGACAACTTAAATGCCACTTCTACTTAAGAAACTCAAACTGAGATAAGGAGTTTTTCCTGTGAGGTGATGCCACAAAAATGAGAAGGATTCACAAAATCCTGTATTGCAGGTTTGCTTGAGTGTGTATCTACCCACAGGGCGAGAAAGAGGAGAGAATAAAGAAGGAGAGGCTGAAATAAATACTCTGGAAAAAAAGGAGCATGTTAGCTACACTAATCTTTTTCACTTCCTCAAACTGTTGAGTATTCCTTGTCCTCAGGCCGTAGCAGATGCTATTCCCTCTTCTTTAACATTTTTCTCAACACATCCCAAAGCTAACTTGTTTTTTCTTTCTCTTGTGGGGGATATTTTAGCTTAAATAGTGTCTCAGAGTGTTGTCTCATCACCCTAACTAAAATAGCTTCTGCTCACCATTATTTTATTTCTCAGTGTGTTTTGTGTTTTCTCATTGTGATTATTTTTCTGATTATTTTTTTAAAAACTGGTCTCCTTTTCAACTAGATTATCAGGTTCCATGATGGTGATTTAGCTTTCATCTTTATCACTATCCTATTTCCCAGCATTTAACTTACAGTCAGAGCACATACTCTTTTGCAAAGTCGTTAATTAAGTACTCAGTAAATGCATGTGGTTGGGTTTTTGTTTTGCTTTTGGTGACATTTAGTCTTTTCCTCAGTACATAGGGTAGTTAACAAAGTTTCTAAATTTCCCTGTGCTCTTGAGAAAATTGAAGCTAATATTTTAGCTTTTACATAATCATCAGAGTTACCACACAGAGATGAATTTGCATGGATTTATTACCATCACCTTGGTTAACATTTTCACATTAAGCCAAATGGCAGGCCAATCACATTTGAGAATTTCATTAACTGAATGGGTATGAATGATAATTGCATGACATTTGCAAACTACAGTATACAGTATTCATGTAAATGTGCTTCATCTCAATAGTCTCTCATTTTTTTGAATTTTTTGAGTCAGGGATTGTCATTGTTAGTAAACAGTGTATGGTTTTGTTGTAACCTCAACAATGTAGGGGTTAGTAATTCATTTTCTTAGAGATTCAGACCTCTTCACATTATTATTATTATTTTTTAAGATTTTATTTATTTATGAGAGACATACAGAGAGAGAGAGGCAGAGACACAGGCAGAGGGAGAAGCAGGCTCCATGCAGGGAGCCCGATGTGGGACTCGATCCCAGGTCTCCAGGATCAGGCCTTGGGCTGAAGGTGGCGCTAAACCGCTGAGCCACCCAAGGCTGCCCAGACCTCTTCACCTTAAAAAAAAAAAAAAAAAAAAAATCATGTTTCTGAACTGTGAAAAAAGGTGACAATATGAGAAATGAAAGAATTATCTCTACCCACTAATGCAAGCAGACAGTACAAGGTAAAACTCTTTTCCATTGGTCCTTGGCCTCAGAAGTCTGGGCCATTTTGTTTTTTTCTAAAAGTGCAGGCCTGGGGAGTATGGCAGCGGGATGTCTGTCTATCCCATGGCAGGTCAGGAGGAAACCACTGAAATCAAACTTGCCATTGGCTTAGCATACATGAGGAGGGTCATTTGAAGTCTTGAGGGTTTTATATGGAACATAGATTTATCTAGAAACAGGGTAGCCTTGGGATACTATGAGAAACTGATTTTGCCCAAGAGTATTGGGGTAGTCTTCATATGAAGATTTCCTACAGAAATAGATGACCACTTTGGGATCTAAGATGCCACTCCTGAATAAGCTTATGACTCTTACCCTTTTGGCTTTAAAAGAGAAAATACAAGAACAAGAACACTCAAGAAAAATGATGCTGGAAATATATATGATTGAAATGGTAGAGTACAGTATCAAAAAAGCAAACTTTATAAATATAAACAAATGTGTTCTAGAAAAAGGGTGAAATTTTTATGCAAATATTTGGCATAAATTGGAAAAAGACAAAAACTGAAGAGTAGATAAAGAGCATGAGTTAGGGCGGCTGGGTGGCTCAGTCCAATTCTTGATTTGATTTGATTTGATTTTTAGGATTTTATTTATTCATGAGAGACACATACAGAGAGAGAGAGGCAGAGACACAGGCAGAAGGAGAAGCAGGCTCCCTGCAAGGAGCCCAATGCAGGACTCGATCCCGGATTCCGGGATCACGCCCTGAGCCAAAGGTAGACACAAAACGGTTGAGCCACCCAGGCATCCCTGGATTCTTGATTTTAGCTCAGATCATGATCTCATGGTTTTGAGATCGAGCCCTGCATTGTGCTCCATGCTGGGCATTGAGTCTGATCAAGATTTTCTCTCTCTTGGGAGACCGGATGGCTCAGTGGTTGAGCATCTGCCTTCAGTTTAGGGTATGATCCCAGGGTCCTGGGATCGAGTTCCGCTTTGGGCTCCCTGCAGGGAGCCTGCTTCTCCCTCTGCCTGTGTCTCTGCCTCTCTGTGTGTGTCTCTCAAGAATAAATGAATAAAATCTTAAAAAAAAAAAAAAAAAGATTATTTGCCCCTTCCCACCATCCTCTCTTGTTCTCTGTCCGTCTCTTAAAAAAATAATAATAAAATTTTTTTAAAAGCACGAGTTAATCCAATTGACTTATTTTCCTATAAGCAAAGCACAGATGTTTGGAATAAGAGTTCTGAGTAAAAAAAGTGAATGATCCTGGATGAGTTTTGGTAGACATCAGATTGCAAGTTACATTGTGGAACTGTACAATGAGGAATGAGATATATTATGATGCAGAAAAGGAAATATTTGTAGCTGAACCTGTGAAGTACCCACAAGGACAAAACTACAAAAGACTAGCTAATCACATGGTAGCAACCCAAGAGATCAAGGGTACATCTTGTAATGAACCTATTCTGGAGTTATGGATCTGACTGCCAGCTGTTCCTGAGTGAAGGCTACTTGAGGCAGAATGACCCAGAAAGTCCATATGGTACCAAAGGCAAAGGCTTAATTAGATACATTACTTCTAACTGCATAAATCCACACACTCCCAGAAGGAAGCAGATTAATTGTAATGCACATGTTGGGAGGGTGACTTTCAAAAATGCAGGAATTATGGAGGTCGAAACATGCTGCTTTTTAATAGTGGTTATCTTTCGGGTGGGAAAATTTAAAGTGATGGTTAGTTATTTGTATGTCTCTGTGCAATGGGTTCATGTAAGTTCCCTAAGGAAAATATTTTGCCATTTTACTATTATTAATACAGATACAAAGAATGTTGAAAGTAAGTGGCGCCTACTATAAGCAACATTTAACCTCAGTTGGGAGTCATATCTCATATTGTAAAAAAAAGCCAGAAATTAATATGTTGTTGCAAATATTAAGAGGATCTTTGCCAAAAGTCACTGTAGAGTTTGGGTTTTTTTTTTTAATGCTTTATTATTTAAACCTAGAAAGAGGTCTCAACACGACTGTGCAATTAAAAGCTACATCTGATTATTAACAAAGGGTTTTTTTATGGTTTTTTTTTAAGGATTTTATTTATTTATTCATGAGAGGCATAGGCAGAGGGAGAAGCAGGCTCCCTATGGGGAGCCTGATGTGGGACTCTATCCCAGGACCCCAGGATCACCACCCAGCCAAAGGCAGATGCTCAACCACTGAGCCACCCAGGTGCCCCAGCAAAGGACTTTTTAAATCTTATTTTGTTCAAAAACAAAAGGGGATAGCGCACAATTATGTGTATGTTAGGCTCTTCTCCTTATGGGAGGGAGGGGTTCTTAAAGGATATATATATATTTTTTTTAAATTTTATTTATTTATTTATGAGAGAGAGAGGCAGAGGGAGAAGCAGGCTCCATGCAGGGACTCGATCCCAGGTTTCCAGGATCACATCCTGGGCCAAATCAGGCACTAAACCACTGAGCAACCCAGGGATTCCCAGGGGCAGAGGGGTTCTTAATGACAGAAACTCTGTATCCTCACTGAAATGTGAACTGAACCTTTTGCCAGATGATTGGGTTTAAAATGCCTACACTTGTGACACTAGGGCCTGAGGCCCTTTGTGGAATAAAGTTGTTCTTCCGGGTAATTCTCTACTGTGCTACTCTCGCTATGAGAAACCCCACTGGGAAGAAATTAGGAATCCCCTAGCATGTGTGTTGATGGAGAAGAATGCCAGTGTCCCTTGTGAATTTTATTGGAATAAAAAATTGCAATGCACTTTCTATCTCCCATGCATTATACATTCACGTCCTAAGAATATAACTTGTTTATTGATTTATGATACCACAATTAAGGTGCATTCAATCAGTAACTGTTATTCTAAAGCCCCTATTCTACTGTATTTTCTAACATTTACATAATGAAGATTGGTCTTAGTCCCCAGATGAAAGGAATTGGGGGAGGAAGGAGGAATGAAGGGAGAAGTAATTACAAAGATTTTCTTAAAAACCTCTTTCGTTTGCATGAGACTTGACAAAATAACCCCCCCCCCCGCCCCCCGCCACGCAAACAAAGCTGTAGTTAGGAATGCGGTGATGGAATTTCATGTTTACTGTAAGAAATCTAGGAGTGTGCATTTCTTCAGAAAACTTTAAAAACGTAAGCCCATTAGTAGCAAAAATGAATAAGTATCATCCCAAGTTTCAGTCACTTTATTTACTTGGACTAAATTATTCTGTAAACTCTTAACTCGAGCTAATAATAAATCAACCAAGCTTTGCAATCTCTTCATAATTGTGGTCCTGACCATTCACACTGTTATTTATTCTAAGGACTTTCTTTCAAACGGTGGTTTCTCAGTTGGAGAAGCAGTTCAAAGTCATTTTGAGCTCGGTTAAACTCGTGGCTTAGAGCTGTGATTACTTTCGTGTCCTAATTAAATGGGCAGCTCTGTCTCCTGCATCTTGTTAAGGGAAGTCACAAGCAGTCAAGAGCAGGTTGATGCTACGACTGATGAGCATCACTCACTCATGGATTCCTACCGTCCAATGCTGTGTGCATAATATTGCTTATCTTTGAATTGCCTCCTGGCATAGGATACGCTCCCTGCAGCAGGACTAATGGAAAGGGATCATTAAATGAAAAGACTTCATGCTTTGTCTTTGAGAGACTGTTTCGACCGAAACCGAAACATGACAAACCTACCATGCGCCTGTTACTATATAACCGAAAAGCCCTTTCCAGCTGTTTACACTTCGGATGCAAAATGGCAATTTGACATAGATTAACAGTGTGATGTAGGCATCTGCGTAAAAAGGCTACAGAGGGAGCATGCCCAGTGCAGTGAGTGCGTCCTCCGCCCTCCCCCTCCAGATCTCCGAAGATAAGGCTTGAACTTTGCACTTGCAAATGTCACTGCATACGTTTTGCACTAGGTTTTTTTTAAAAACAGGGTCTCTTACAACTAATTTCCTGTCACAATCCAAGCGCAGAGAGGAGACTCTTCGGAGTAATAAGATGCATCAAGTTTAGAACGACTTGCTGCCTGTCTTTGGATGCACTTGAAGTGTTCCTTATTTTTAAAGCAATATAGAAGGCATCCGAGTGTCTGTTTTCCACTCCCCCCTCCCTGGGATGGGAAACTAAGAACCTCCGTGGATTGGAAGTCCTCCGGGGTAGGGAGTGAAAGCCCCGGAGGCAGGAAGGGACCGAGACGAGGGGCTTGCCCGGAGCATGGATAGGAAAGGAGCCGGGGCGCTCCAGGGCTCAGCGCGCACTGAGGATCTGTGCCCGGGGCTGCAGCTGCGGATGAGAAAGGCGCGGTCTGGCTAATGAAGGCCACCTGGATCCGGCTTCTGAAAAGAGCCAAGGGAGGAAGGCTGAAGAATTCGGATATCTGTGTAAGCTCAGGGGCTTTGGTCCAGGGGAGACTCTGTACTGTCGTTGCTCCTGCTCCTCGTTGCAGTGAGTGCTGCCAAGGGGCTCCTGTGATTTAGTAATAGGATCCTGATTGCGAGAGAGGGGGAGCTGGGGAGAGTCCTAGGATTTTCCGAGCTCCTTTTCCTATGTTGTGATTTATCGCCAGACACGCTATCCTGGGCAGGTGTTTTCTTGAGACAGCTCTGATGAAACGGCTGCCGAAAGCCATTGACAAAAATGTGTGGCTTAAGGATGGAGGGACGCTGGCTGCTGTTCCCTTCCAGTCTTGTCGGTGAAGGAAGCAGGTGAATGGCAAGGTACCGAAGGATGCTGAGGGTTAAAACGGGAGTCGTGGTGGAGGATTCAAGTTGAGAACTCGTTAGATGTTCTTTTCTGGGTTTAATTAATTAATTGATTGATTTTTTTTTATTAGACGTATCTTCTCTGCAGTTGTAAATACGGACCATGGCAGGTAGTCTGTTCTTGAAGTCATCCTTGAAACCCCCCTGTGCCCTTCAAGCCGGGCACTGCACCACCGAGCTGCTCCAATGCCAGGGGAACTTGTTCTGGCTTCCAGAAAGGATGGTAATCCGAACCTAAGACTGAGGAAGGAATGGTAACTCGGTAGGCACCACTATGCTAGGGAAGGGTCTGCAAACGAGAGCAGGGTTTTTCTAGATGGCCTGCCACAAAATGGATTATTTTCTCCTCTTTTCAGGAATTTATAGCATAATCCAGGAAGCTAACTGCGGTGTCAATGAGACTTTTCCAAGGCAAACCTCATAGATGGAATCTGTTTTAAAATGCAAATTTTTCTCTCCAGGGTTCGGCAGACTCCTACACCAGCCGTCCATCCGATTCAGATGTTTCTTTGGAGGAAGATCGGGAGGCAGTGCGCAGAGAAGCAGAGCGACAGGCCCAGGCCCAGTTGGAAAAGGCAAAGGTAAAACCATTTCTCCCCTGCCAAGCTCTTTCATTGCCAATTCTGCTGGGTCTGTGATGGGCCACCTGTGGAAGTTTCTTTTAAAGCCTATGTTTGGTCTCTTACAGTATTTCATTGTCTGATTTTTAAAGAACTACAAGAAATGGAGTGCATTTGATTTCCTTGATAGAAAAAGGAAGTGTGATATATTAGAGTGGTCTTGGCTCTTAGGTTGTTTTATAATCCAACCAGCTCGTTTCTGTGGGTGGACAGTGTAGACACCCAAAAAAGGATCCCCAAATATACAAAGAGGAAGAACCTGCTTCCAGTAAACCATTTCTCTGTTTAGAAAAACAACTTTCTTCAAGGTAATGTGTGTTTTCTTAGGCTTGAGCAATCATTCCCCCAAATTTTACTCCATAGGTGTTGTGTAGTAATATTTTCTTCTGTTAAAAAAAAAAAAAAAAAAGGATTGCGTTATGCTCTTCAAAAATTAAGCAGTAAAGGATTTTATTAGTTAAAAATGTTCCTCCCTGGGGATCCCTGGGTGGCTCAGTGGTTTGGCATCTGCCTTTGGCCCAGGGCATGATCCCGGAGACCGGGGATCAAATCCCACATTGGACTCCCTGCATAAAGCCTGCTTCTCCCTCTGCCTGTGTCTCTGCCCCTGCCCCCGCCCCCCATGTCTATCATGAATAGATAAATAAAATCTTAAAAAAGGTTTCTTCCCTTGGAACATGTTCTTTTCCATCCTATAATAAAGTGTGTATATATGGAAAGGGGACTGGAAATCAGATATAAAATCTCTAAGTACAATATTTAGCCAAGACGGTGGTTCATTTCACTGATTGTGAAGGTTCAAATTCTTTTTCCCATGCAGCCATTCAGGTGGCAGCTATTTCTAAAAGCATAGATTGTTGGTCAGGGTTACAGTACCTTGGTTTGTGTGATACTGGGTAACTTTGAAATGAACATTTCACACAGTCGTTGGTTTTCTTTTGAACAAATTATTGCTTTGGAAAAAGAATAAGTACTGTGTTGATCTTGCTAAAAAAAAAAAAAAATCGGGTGGCATTAGGCACTTTTGCTGGCTGCTTCATCTCTGAGATGAGTAAAATCTCTGTGTGTTGCTATGGGAATTGTGGCTTGGAGATTCTGGCTTGAATGCATGGACAGCCCTTATGTAATATTCATGGCCTCTAGCACAGCTGCCATAGTAGTTTACAGAGGAACTGCCAGGAGGCCTTGACTTTTAAAAAGCAGTCTTTCCATACATCAAAACAGTGTTCTCACCTCAGCTGGCAGGGAAATCATTTCCAGATCTGACACAGTCTTGACTGCAAGACAAGTCATAAACAGCGGGAACAGGGTGCTGATAAAGCAAGGTGTGGCCTGATTGCCATCAACTAATCTGCTTTACCAGCTTCGCCATTTAAAACATTATGATGAGACACTATGGAGGAAGCTGGAGGACATTGTGCTAAGTGAAATAAGCCAACCAGAGAGGGATGAATCCCGTGTGATTCCACTTATATGAGGCATCGGAAGCAGTCAAACTCCTAGAAGCAGAGAGGAATGGTGGTTGCCAGGGGCTGGGAGGAGGAGGAAATGGGGAGTTGCTAATCAACAGATATAAAGTTGCAGTTATGCAAGATGAATACATTCTAGAAATCTGTCCTGTGACATCATGGCCTAGAGTTAATAGTACTGTACTTTGGACTTAATATGTTAAAAGGGTAGATCTCTTGGTAAATGTTCTTACACAATAAAATATATATATATAAAATTAAGTAATGGAGGAGATTGAACAAAGGATGTATGACTAGTAGAGTTCATTGCCACGAGTTTGCAGCGTAGCTAATATATGTTGAGATCGAGAATCTGAATTCTTCTATATTTTGCACTGGGGTGCAAAGAAGAGTCTGGAAAAAAAGAAATAACAGTCTGTGTTCCAGAAATAAGAGTGTTTTATTTGCACTCATTTATTCATGTGATTTTTTTCACATGCCAAAATTAACCAGTTTCTCAGATTCATATCACATCGTCATACAAACCCACTGCCTTATAGGTTTGGTTTTCAGAATCTTTAGTTATCCAACGGGAGGATTTTGTCCATAACTCAGTGTTGTAAGTCCTCAGAAGTGACATAGCTGCATAGAAATTTTGAATATCTTTTAACCAGCATGGACCAAAATGTTGATCCCAAATCAAGCCAGGTTCATGTTCCTTTCACACAGACTGAAAAGTTTATCATTACAAATAACCTAGAAGAGAAGAGAAAAATGAAGAGAATTTAAAACAGTCAAAGAACTGTTTCCTCTGTTTAATGAAAATGTTTTTTATATCCATTTTTCCCCTTAAAATTAGGTTGATATCTTTTTTTGTTTTAAAGATTTATTTATTTATATGAGAAACAGAGCACAAGCAGGAGAGGTGGAGGGTGAGGGAGAGAGAGAATCTCAAGCCGACTCCACGCTCAGAGAGGAGCCCGACATAGGGTTCCATCTCATGACCCTGAGATCACAACCTAGGCTGAAACCAGGAGTCAGATGCTTAACCAACTACACCACCCAGGTGCCCATTAGGTCCGTATCTTAAACCCTGGATGTATTCAAATGAGTTACACTAGGATAAGTGAGAATTTGAATATATTCTGAAAGACCATGGAAGGACTAGGATTTAAGTGTACTTTATGTGAAAATCATGGCTTGGTAGGTCTGGTTTATTAATTCCAGGACTCCCGGAGAAGGAATGCAAAAGGAGATTTAGAGATGTCTTATTTTTTTAAAAAGATTTTATTCTTGAATAAACCCCAGCTTGGGGCTTGAACTCATGACCCTAAGATCAAGAGTCAGCATGCTCTTCCAACTGAGCCAGCCAGGTGCCCCTCATTAGCTTATTTTATCTCTTCCCCATCCACCATGGCTTTATGTCAGTATGACTTTGTCGGCCCTATTTTAAAATGAAGCTTTTAAAGTTTAAAAATATACGAATTCATCGTTTAATTTTAGATAGTTTAAAACATTTAGCACGTCCATTTTGGAAGAATCAAAAGTTTTCCACATTTCTGTTGTAACCATCATAGATAGCATCCCTCCAACAGGAAGGCTTTCTCAGTGGGTGCTGTATCTCACTGCCCCCACAGATCACATGCAGTAAAATCACTGTGCGAATGCCTGGAATAAACCTCAGCAGTACTTTCAGATCCTGGCCCTCTTTACATATGAACTACATTACCCATTAATTGCCCTTAAGAATAGGTTCGTGAAATAAAGTGATTGGCAAGTAGTGAAACTAGAGACGCTGCCTTTTTAAATTAAGTGACCTACAAAAGGTTCTATATCCAGGCACTCTGTGCTTCTAGTAAAAGCCAGTACTTTTCATTTGCACTTTGTTATGGTTTTTCTTAAACTAGTAAACTCTGCAGTGAGCAAATTATGTATTAATTTTCAGGCAAAGAAAAATCCGCTGACATGACCCCCTTTTTTTTTTCCTTTTGACTTGGTGTTTTCATCCTAAATGCATGTTTTGTTCCTTTTCAGTTTAGCCATGCTTTGCAAATCTTGCCTTACTTAAGGCAATGCTCTTTGAATTTATTTATTTTTTTTGCCTTCAAGATAAGTAATACATGGATTTAATTTTTTCCCATATTGATCTTTTTTAAAAGACAGCTTTATTGAGGTATAATTCACTCATTGAAAGTATATTATGTGGTGGTGTTGGGCATATTCACAAAGGTGCGCAACCGTCGTTGCTATCGATTTTAGAATATTTTCATTGCCCCTTAAAGAAATCCCATGTTCCAAGTTAGCACTCACTCCTCTTTCTTCCCAAACTCCCTCAGTCCTAGGCAACCACTCTCCAACCTTCTGTCTGTAGATCTATCTGCTCCTGGTATTGCATATAAATGGAATCATGCAGGAGGTGGTCTGTTGCAACTGGCTACCTTCACTCAGTGATGAGTGTTCATCTCGTCGTGCTGCAGCATATGCCAGTATCGTTTTTATTGCCCAATAATATTCCATTGTATGTATATATCGCATTTTATTTATCCATTATCATTCGGTGGACATCTGGGTGGTTTCCACTTTTAGCACTGTGAATAATGCTGTTAGGAACATTCGAGTACAAGTTTTTGCATGAACATATGTTTTCATTTCTCGTACGTATATATCTAGGAGTGAAATTGCTGGGTCATCTGACCATTCTTTTTTTAATTGAAAGAATAACTTTTTTCCTCTTTGCTCTTCTTCTCCAGAACTGATCCCTTCTGCTCAGTATGCAGAGAGACTGAGTTAGAAAGTCCGGATGAGGAAGGGATTTGGAACAGACATGAAGTAGGCTCAATGCAGTATTCTTAGTAGAATGGATTGATGTGAAATTTTAAATTGACTGTTCTCTCCTCAGTGAATGTCTGCTTATTAAAGAAAATGTATCAGGCACAGTTGGTGAGTACATGGGCTATAAGACCAGAGCCATAAAGAAGAAATAGGCAGCCTGCAGAAAGCGTCTATTGTTAGTTTTGGGAGAAAAGTCTTGGCCTTAAATCATGATGATAGGTAGAGCAGAAGTACCATATGGGACTCAGGAGCATCAGGGTGGGAAGACTGCACCCTGCTGGTAGGAACAGAAAGTCCTTACAGAATGGAGGTGGAGTTTAGCCTATAAATGGAAAGTGGCAAGAGGCCTAATAAGTAATGTAAGCTAATGCCAACATAAGGAAATGCTTGGCAGTAAGAAAACATGGAACCTTCCGAGGAAGTTACTTTTTTGAGATCTTACCAACTTGAAAATATCTTTATTCTAGCTTCACATTTAATTAATAGTTTGGCTAGGTATAATATTCAGGTATGATGAAGATTCTTCTTTGAAATTTTAAAGATATTATTTTGTTGTTTTTGCAATCCAGCACTGTTGATATGCTCACCAGTGTCATTTGGGTTTTGTTTTTTTTAATTTTCTGCAATATATCAAGGACTGCTCTGCATTTGGTATTTGGAAATTTTGCCTTGGCGAGGCTCTCATTTATTGTGCCCAGCTTCTCATATGAACATTATTATGAAGGGCCAGTCATTTCTGTTCTAGAAAATGACTGATTTTTATTTTGATAATTTTCCCCACTGTGTATTCCTCTTTCTGGGTCTCTAGTTTGTCAGATATTTGATTAGAGCTTCCGATTTCTTTCTGAGAAGAAAGAAATCTTTCTTTGTTTAACTGAGTCTTTTCCACTTCCGTCCAAACTCTTCTATTGAAATTTTTATATTTGAAAATCTCTGCCTCCCAAGAGCTTTCTTTTCATCTCTACTTTTATAGTTTCCTGTTATTCCATGGCTGTAATATTTTCACTTACATCTAAGCCATGAGCTATTCATTTTAATTTGTCCGTACTGTCACTCTTGAAACTTCTAAAATTTGGAATTATTTTTGCATCCTGGAGACTTTCTTCAAAGATGTGCTTTTTGACTGTCTGTATATAATTAAGAGCAAGACATTGTAAAGCCCACTGGAAGCTCTAAGTGCAATGGCAAAGCTTCTTGGCCTCTGGTCTTTTATAGATGGACGGCAGGGGTACAAAGCATGTCTTTCCTTTTGTTTGGTCTGTGTACCCAGACAGGAATCTCCAGACTCTTGGTACTTTATATTCTCACTTTCTACTCTGTTAAGTGCCACTGTCATCTTCTGTCATCTACATTTTTGTCAACTCTCCTCTCATTTCCTGTTCTTTTTATCTGTGGGTTTATACTTTCTCAAAAAAAATGTATTTTTAGGAAGAAGCATATGTTCAGTTGACCATGTTTTATTCCCCCATATTCATCAGTAAACATATTGTATAAAAGAAAAAAAAAAAGTTCTCCTATTGTCTTAGCCATGAAAGCTGTAGACTTTGGAAGAATCTGACCAAATTAGAGATAGTCCCTGAACCAGCCTTTTCAGAAGAAAGAAGAAACAGGAGGATGTGTATTCACCTTCAATCTGAAGATGACCTTTTAATTCCAAAAATGTTAAACATGTTTTTAAAAATGTGTCTGATTGAGTAAATTCTGTGGGAGATAGGAGTGAAGTATATGTATATGCCTATATTGCATACTTTCTTAAACCTACAAGATAGATTATTGGAGAGAATCCAGAAAACATGCGACAGGTATTAAACTAGAAAGCTATTCATAGGAAAAAACTGTGTTTTATCGGTGAAAATCCAGCAAGAGAGCTCATCATAGAAAACACAAATATGGTAGACATTCTTAGGACAATATTTCAGGATAAAATTAATTTCCCATCATTGATCTCAAGGCTGTCTTTTAATTTTTTGCATTGAAAAATTGTCAACTCTCCTTTGCTTATAGCAATTACCTTCCAAATAGAGCTAGAAAACTGGCTAAGTATGTCTAATCTCCGGCAGCCTGGGTTAATTTAAATACACATTAGCTTCGATTGCCTTTTTTCCTACCTGTAAGAAATGAAAAAGTGTGTGCAAGCCCCCTGAAACTGTTAGGCTTCCATGTTAACTCGAGGGTGTGACTGGGTATGTAGGTACAGCCGTGTATATTTGTGCTGTAATCCTGCTCATCTCAAGGGGTAAGTGACAATAATAACAATAATGACAACATTTATTGCGGGATCATAGCTCATGATAGGCACTTGGAAAGGTAGAAAAGGAAAATGCAAAGCTAGATGTCTTCAGAGCCTTCTGAAATACTTTTGAGCATTTATGACTCTGAAGTACCCACAGCATTGGATTGGTTCCTGGACTGCCTTTAATGTCAGAAAAATCTTCCTTTGTTCTCAGTTAGCTTTTGCCATGGAACAAACTGCTCTCGTCAGCCTAAAGTCCCCACCATTTTCCTGTAGGTCCCAAATCTCTTCTGTGCATCACTGGCCAGTTGGCAAGTTGCCTGGTGACCAGGTGATCTAGGATAGCCACCTGCAGGTGTGCGGGTTAGCAGCTGTCAGCTTGGGTGGGGGGCTCCCTCTCCTCTTCTAGGTGGTCTTTCATCCCTCAGCAGGCTGGTTGGCTCATTGTCATGCTGGTCTCAGGACTACAAGCCCACTGGGAGAGAATGAGCCTCAGTGGAGGATCTCTTTGTGTCATGTTTGCCAAGACCCCCTTGGTGACAGCAGGCCATGTGGCTAAGCCTGGAGTCAGTCTGTGTGAGAGGGGACTACCCAGGACCTGGACTCACCTGGAGAATGGCTGCAGCCTTTTTCTGCAGAGTCGACCATCTTTTTTCTCCCTTCCCTTTTTGGAAAAAGAAATGCCTCCTTGCCTTTTAAAACGAACACCTGTCTGCCCTCCTATCCCATCTTTCTCTTCCTGTAAATCCCAACCTGGATCACACCAGGTTTCATGCCCCTGCTTCCATTTCTTCCCTACCTCTCTGAAACTCCTGTCTCTGTCTCTACTGATCGTTATGGAAACTCAATCCCAGGGCCCCAGGATCACGCCCTGAGCCAAAGGCAGATGGTCAACCACTAAGCTATCCAGGTGCCCTATTTTTATTTTTTAAGATTTCTTTATTTATTTTAAAGAGAGAGTGTGTACGTGGGGGAAGGGAGAGAATCCTGAAGCAGACTCCCTGCTGACCACAGAGCCCCACTCAGGGCTCGATCCCAGGACCCCGAGATCACAACCTGAGCCGAATTCAAGAGTCAGCTGCTTTACCCCCTGGCCCCCCAGGTGCCCCTCCACGACAATTTTTAAACCACAGCTATCTTGCCCCTCTCTGTCTTTCATTCACCAGGACTTCCACTTTCCATCTGCGGCTCTGCCCTAGCCTCGTTCCCTAGTGTCCAGAATGTCACGTCTCCTCTTTGTCATCCCCAGTGAGTAGTGCCTACCCCCCCACCCCCATTTAAAATTGAACTCCCCATTTTTTCTTTCAAATCCTCTCTCTTCTGCATTTTCCAACTTCTGCCAATGTTGACTTCATCCTCCTGAGTTTGAGCCTTAGTCCAAGGGTTGAAAAGTTTTTTGTTTTTTTTTGGGGGGGGGGTCAAGGGTCAGATAGGGATATATTTTAGGTGCTGTGGGTCTTTGTGGTCTCTGTCACAGCCTCCCAGCTCAGGGAAACCTGGATTGGGAGCCTGGCCCTGCCGTGGGCTGGCTGCCTGACCTTTTGGTAAGTTATGTGCGAAGCTTAAGTGGAGTTCCAGGGCTAATTGCATGGACCGTACATGTCCGGCCCAGGGTTCCCAGTTGGGACTGGGATGGGCACAGGTAACTGGACACCTGGCTCCTGCCATCAAGCTCAGTGGCCAGTGGGGAGTCTGTATTAGAAGTTATAAAACCATTCTTTGCATCTCTCTTTAGTTGTGCATGGTGACTGTCATGTTCAAGTTACTCGGTTACTCATTTCTAACTGGGTGGTGAGTGCTGTGTGGCCGATCTGCAGGCCCAGCGGCTATGGGAGCCCTGAATGGGGAGTGATGGGCATTTCCTCCATCACTTGATCTTTACAGCAGCTCACTGCATCAGGCCACATGGTGTCCCATCCATCCCCATGACTGACGCCCACATCCTATCTCCTGAACTAGACTTTGAGCCCCTTGAGACTGAAGGTGTTGTTTGTGGGTCATCTCACTGGTACAGATCCCTGCCTTCATTATCAAGAGCGGGTTAACATGCCTTCTTGCTCTTTTCATGTCTTCTCTTCTGAGTGACACCTGTTTTAGGAATAAAATTACATATTGGTCTGTATTTCTTTATGGTTATATTTATCTTGGCGATCTCCCTATGGGTATGGGTAAGAGTTACACATTTTAAAGAGAGCCTGAGGGCAGCCCCGGTGGCTCAGCAGTTTAGCGCCACCTTCAGCCCAGGGCCTGATCCTGGAAACCCGGGATCAAGTCCCACATCCGGCCCCCTGCACGGAGCCTGCTTCTCCCTCTGCCTGTGTCTCTGCCTCTCTCTCTCTCTCCTTCTCTATCTGTGTCTCTCATGAGTGGATAAATAAAATCTTTAAAAAAAAAAAAATCCAGAGAGCCTGATACTCTAATTCAGCACTCTCACAGTGGATTTATGGGTTTTTTTCATGGAAGTTCTAGAGGGCTGAAGTTTGCCCATGTTTAAAATTGCACTCTTGTGCAAGAACCCTTATAAGGACTGTGAACATAATACAGATACAGACTTCTGGCTATTTCAAAGCCATAAATGGATTGGGAAGGATTATTATAAACTTTGCAGCTCAAGCTTTTTTTTTTTTTTTCTTAGAGAGCTGTAACTGAACATCTTTGTTGTATCATTATAAACACAGCTATAAATACATGATTCTTCTCCTTTTTCTTTATCCGATTTGAATGCAGAACAATGCAAAGACCTTTATGCACTGCTTAAAGTTGTCCTCTCTTTCTCGAGTTTTGCTCCAACAGCAAAATGAAAGATGATAGAAACTGTGAAACAATGTTTTCAGTTAGTGAACATTTGATAAGTGATTATGCTATTGAGTTAGGAGCTAGAAGGGAAATCAGAGATGTGTTAGATATGGTTTTTCCCCTCAAGAAACCCATGGTCTGGGGCACCTTGTTTGCTCAGTGGTTGAGCATCTGCCTTGGCTCAGGTCATGATCCTGGGATCGAGTCCCTATAGGGAGCCTACGTCTCCCTCTGCCTGTGTCTCTGCCTCTCTCTTTCTCTCATAAATAAATAAATAAATAAATAAAAGCTTAAATAAACCCATGGTCTAATGATGATACCAGACATGTGTCACTGCCTGCCCTGTGTTATATGGTTATATGTTAAACTAACAGCAGTGTGAGTCAGGTGCTGTGAGGGTGATGAGCAGGTGAATTTTAGTGGTGGAAGACCCAGAGGAGGGCATTTGGGATGATAGATACTCCATTATGTGGATGTGTCTTTGGGGACAGAGCCTTGGTTAACCTGCAGCATGCATTTCTAAGGTTAGCAAGATTGATTGCTAATGGAGGAATCTAACAAAAGCTGTTATTTTGGTTTAATTTTGTTTACATCCTACTTAATTCCAATTTACCTTGAACTAACCACACTAAAGTATCTTTTTTAAACTTCTTAACCATTTTGAAGTGTTCAGTAGCATTAGCTATGTTCACATTGTTGCATAACAGATCTCTAGAACTTTTTCATTTTGCAAAACACTTCTGTACCTCGCGGACAACAGTTCCTTATTCTCCCTCCCCCCAGCCCTTGACAACCACCATTTTACTCTGTTTCCATGACTTGGACTACTCTAGGTACATCATATAAATGGAATCCTACAATAGTTGTCCTTTTGTGACTGGCTTATTTTGAGGATTCAGCATGATGTCCTCAAGGTTCATCCATGTGGTAGCATATGAGAGAATTTCCTTTTTTTTTTTTTTTTTTTTAAGACTGGATGGCATCCCATTGTATAGATATGCCATATTTTCTTTATCCATTCATCTGTCAATAGACATTTGGGCTGCTTCTGTCTCTTGGCTATTGTGAATAGTGCTGTGTGTTTGTTTGTTTGTTTGTTTTTTAATCTTGTTAAGCTATTCTATCAGCAAGTAGTAATTAAAGCTCATTGTAAACTGTCTCGGTGTGGAGCTTTCCAGTATATTTTACTTTGCTTGGTCCTTTGCCACTACTGAGTGTGGAAGCGAAGGCAGATAGAGTTACCCATTTTATGAATGAGGAAATCGATGTGGATATAGAAAGCTCTTGCCCAAGGTCATTGAACTCTTAAGTGGCAGAATGAGGACAAGGACCTAGGCTTTTGGTAGGATTCTCTTACTTTCTTTCACCTAATCAGTGAGAAAGATGTAAACCTGAGAGTGCACTAATGTTGCCTCTTTGTTTGATGTTCTAGAGGGATTAAAGGATTAACACATTTTTTTCTTTAATAATAGAACCCCCACCAAAAAAAACTATTACAACAACTATGACAACAATTTTAAAAGTAAAAACACCACCTCTGCTTTTTTTTTTTTTTTTGCTGTTGAGTTAGCACAATTGGAGTTCACAAAGAAAATACTCATCTTCATTCCCACCTTTTAAGTTTTTGCTTATGGTCCTTATGTCACTGATTTGGAATGAGTACAATTTTACATTTGAACATCATGTAAACAAAAATCTTGAGTTAAAATTTCTCAAATCTACTCAGTTGAGAAGGGAGGAGCTCTCGGGATGTATGCTTGTACTCTATTCTTCGATGGAATATGCTTGAAAATATTTAAATAGGATCTTCCTATAGAGAAACAGAAAAATAATCAAATATCTAGGAAATATGTTGTAAAGAGAATGTTGAGGAAATAGTTTAAATAGGCTAGGGGAGAAAAGACTGGACTTACAATGAAACTATTTGAAAAAAGATTTTGAAAGTGTCGTCTATCCCTACCAAGAAAAAGAAAAAGAAAAAGAAAAAGAAAAAGAAAAAGAAAGAAAGAAAGAAAGAAAGAAAGAAAAAACAGTCTAAAAATCATAGCAGCCAAAAATGTAAAGTTAAATGTTATAATTGCCTAGAGAGAGTTGAGAATATGTTGTCAATAAAGACTAGGAAACTGCCTTAGTGATGGTCTAAAAGAAATTTTTGTGACTTAAAAGAGTTGTCTTTCTAAAAACTCAGTTTTCTAAAACTCGGTGTTTCTAAAAACTTGGTAGAGCATCCAACTCTTGATCTCAAGGTCCTGAGTTTGAGTCCCTTGTTGAATGGAGAGATAACTTTAAAAAAGTAATAAGAAGGAAATAAGATAAAAAAAAATAAACTCTGTCTTTAGGAAGGGAGATGAAGGGTGCAATTAGCTGTCAATTATTTATGTACTAGTGATTCCCTGCTAATAGTTCTTTGTACTGACACTTGCAAAAATACCCATTGCTTTAAAAAAAAAAAAAAAAAAGGTGTCAGTTCTTGAAGATTTGAGGCTAACACCATGCTTCCCTAGTCTCTCAAGACTGGGCCAGGAAGAGAATTTGGCAGGAACTGGGCAAAAATGTAGGCAGTCAAGTCTTCCGGACTTTTATGCTTTCTGGTTCCATTCCCTGGATCTTAAACAAGTTAACTCTCCCTTTTGTCTTCTTAAAGGAACGTTAGTCATCCTTGAATGAATTCGTTATTGGACCAATTTTAATCTTACATTGGAGTCAGCCTACATTCCTTATGGATGAAAGTCATATATTATAAGTTTGTTTACAAGGCAACACAGTGTCATACATTTGGCCAGAACTAAAGCCGATCTTTGGCATGTGCCACTTGCTGAATTTTGCCAGTTGAAGTAGTTTGAAGTGCGTAGTAGGCCCTATAATGTTTGCACACGGTGAGTATAGAAATCGTTTGCATAGGTGATAATGTTCACATGTTGCATTACTACATTATTCATATAAAACTCACATGTTTGATCACCTCCCTCATGGTGAGTATGATGCCAAAAGATAGGAAATGAGTGAACTCAGTCTAAGGAGACGTTCAAATTATAACTATATGGTAATGTACCATATCACCTCATTCATCTCCTCGCTTTGAAATGAGAGAGGGAAATTGAGCAGACTGAGGGTCAGGTTTCACGGCTACCATGTACACTAAGGTTTATGAACTGCTATATATTTCGTGCCCATTTGACCATATGCCTCAGAGATGGCATTTCACAGGTGGCAAGGTGTCAGCATCCTTTTATCCAAGCAATCAGAAGTCTGCTAAAGGGAAATAGCCCAACCTTAAATATTTCATTTAAGCCAAACATATTAATAAATGTATACTCTGGCACTCATCTTTTGCTACAAAGCCAAGGTGTGTTCTTCGAATATGAGTCTGATGGATGTTTCACCTGTACCCATACAACCATCTCCAGTATAGTACACTTTGACATTCAAGTTTGACCCTATCCAGAGGAGTTTGGGTTCAGAAAATACAAGAAGAAATGAAAAAGGGTTACTTTAAAAACTTACTTCTACCTGAAGATGATACTCAAAATTTCTCCTAAATATCTTAGTTCTATAAAACATGAACCATTTTTTTAAAGATTTTATTTATTTATTCATGAGAGACACAGAGAGAGAGAGAGAGAGAAGCAGAGACACAGGCAGAGGGAGAAGCAGGCTCCATGCAGCGAGCCTGATGTGGGACTTGATCCCAGGACTCCAGGATCACGCCCTGGGCTGAAGGCAGGTGCTTAACCACTGAGCCACCCAGGGATACCCAGCATGAACCATTTGTATAAGGCTAGAGTCTTACACTTTTGCTAAATGTCTTGCTAAAATAAAAAGGCAAGGGATCCCTGGGTGGCGCAGCGGTTTGGCGCCTGCCTTTGGCCCAGGGCGCGATCCTGGAGACCCGGGATCGAATCCCACGTCAGGCTCCCGGTGCATGGAGCCTGCTTCGCCCTCTGCCTATGTCTCTGCCTCTCTTTCTCTCTGTGACTATCATAAATAAATAAAAAATTAAAAAAAAAATAAAATAAAATAAAAAGGCAAGATTTTGGTAAAATGTAGCATCTTTATAATGAAAGAGAGGAGTTTGAATGATCTTTCTCTTTTCCTAAAAGTGTGTATGTGTGTGTGTGTGTGTGTGTGTGTGTGTGTAAAATGTTTTGATCTTCGTAAGGGTCAACTATTGTTAAACTCCAGCCCAAGAAAATCTGAATTCAAGTTAAATTAAGAACAACAAGGAACCTTATAATATTGACACTTGAAATATTTTTTTATACTTCCCTGAAATATGTATGCTGTTTCTTTGGCTGAAAAAATGTTCATCATAACATCACCAATATGGAACCCTTTTTTAAAAGATTGTGGGGTTTGTTTTTTGTTTTTGTTTTTGTTTTTAAAAAAACAGCATTTCTTCACCTTTTCTGGATCACAAATGCCTTTCAATATATGATAAAGTCTGTGAGTCTTCTTCAGAGAAGTAGTTTCCACCATACAGCCCAGCTTATAATTTGCAGGTCTTCATGGACCCCTGAAATAAATGCATATATCCTAAAGGTTTACAAAGTATAAGAACCTTTGTTGAAAACCCAGTGTTCCTCCGATTGGAATGGTGGATGCCTCCCAAACCATGGGATATTGCCCTAAGGATGTGGCATGTTTTCCTCTGCTCTAGATCCTTGAGATTTCCACATACGTTCGTCTTGGAATTCTCTTAGCTATAGTGTTTAGTCTAGTGGGGAAGCAGAGGTTGGGCAAATATACAATACTCTAAATACTTTCATGTGCTATATAACTGTTAAGGGTGTCCTAGTTTAAACAATTGTCAGTGGCTAGCCATTTCAGGGGTTTGGTTTGTTTTCAGCTTTTTTTTTTTCAATGACCTGTATGAAAATGAACAAAACTGAAAGATGTTTTCAAGTTGAGCAGATAGTGAGGAGCTAATTTTTCTGTGGTTGATCCTGGCCACGTGCCTGTGTTGGCTTACTGGTCTGTGAGCTTCTGAGCTGCTTTATCTTGTGATAACTCCCATAAAATACAATCTGCATATTTGCCCTGTTTATTCTTGCCTGGAGGATCTGTTTGATTTGGACACTGACGAGCTGTTGGGAGGGGAGCCTGCCTGCAGGTTACAGAACAGTAAAGCTAAATGCAGCCTAATTGTCTTTTGCCCCTAGATGAGACAGATGCCAAGATGCCATCCTTCTGGCCTCTTGGAATAATAATTGAAATATTAAATGTTCCCAGGAGCAGGACTTTCTCATGCCCAGAGGTTTAGGATTCCATGGAGAGGTTCACTGTGTTCGGCAGCCAGAGGTTTGCTGGATTCAGCAGCTCTGGTCACCTCATGCCCTAAACAGCTCGTTTGTGGGTTTGTGCTTCTGGCAGCCCCATCTGTCCCATTGGGTTTTGTTTCTCTTCCCAAACGTGTAAACTGGGAGCAAACAACTTGAACTATGACTGTCCTGTTGACATTTACCATCTATCTCCTTTGCGGAAGTGTAGCAAGTATTTGTGGCCTGAATGAATCGATGATGATGAAGTGATAAGGGAATGTGTGAAGGGAGCTCTAAACCCTTCATTTTGCCATCTGTGTCTTGTCAATGAACTATTTTAGGTGGTTGTGTCTTGTCCCCAAAGTCATCCGTAGCCTTGGAGATGGGACCCATGGTGGACAGTTTGTTTCTCCTGATGCAGTGAGTGATCGCATAATGACTTTTGGTTTCTTTGTGCGTTTTTTTAGTGAGAAATGAAAATGGAAAAGTTTTTGGTGGAGATCACTGAAGAAGTCTTCTCAGAAACTGTGTTTGGTAGAGTGGGGCCTCTGCAAGAAAAAGGGGTGCCCCTCCATGTGGCCAGATTTCTGACTAGCAGTAGCCAAGGCTTTCCATTCTTCATCACAGGCAAGCATCCTTTCTGCCTGTTTTTTTTTTTTCCTTAAGATTTTATTTATTTATTCATGAGAGACACAGAGAGAGGCAGAGACATAGGCAGGGGGAGAAGCAGGCTACTTGTGGGGAGCCCGATGCGGGACTTGATCCTGGGACCCCGGGATCACGACCTGAGCCAAAGGCAGAGGCTCAACCACTGAGCTACCCAGGCATCCCATCCAACCCAGTTTCTGAGGTACTGTTCCATTATGGAAAGATGAGATTTTTAAATTGGGATATCTTTTAGATAAATGAAGGTCTATATGTAAAACCCACCTGGTATGTATTCTACAAACATATTTCCAGAATTCCTGATCTCTTTCAGGTTTAATCACTGTCTTTTTTGGAATAATTAGTGAAGAAGAGAGGTAATAATGTAAAGGACTCAAACATAAGACCTAAATTGGCTAATGGGTTCCTATGTGTAGACTGTCCTATCATTCAATTTGCTTTTTTTTTTTTTTTTTCCAATTTGCTTTTAACATGGGAATATAGTTTAAGAAAAGTCATGATGGGGGATCCCTGGGTGGCGCAGCGGTTTGGCGCCTGTCTTTGGCCCAGGGCGTGATCCTGGAGACCCGGGATCGAATCCCACATCAGGCTCCCGGTGCATGGAGCCTGCTTCTCCCTCTGCCTGTGTCTCTGCCTCTCTCTCTCTCTCTCTCTGTGACTATCATAAAAAAAAAAAAAAAAAAAAAAGAAAAGTCATGATGACATGACTTCATCATCATTGGAAAGAGTTTGTCTTCCTGTGTACTGATGAATATGCTATAATTGAAGACTAATAAGTAATAGTGGCATTTTTCTACAGGTGTTGACTATAAAGACATTATCATATAATAAGTTTATTAAAAATAGGATGTCAGCTTCTCAATTATATTTTTAAGAAATTAAATACTACTTATAAAAGACTATTTATGACAGATGGAAACCTGTGCCCCCACAGTCCTGATTGAAGATAGAGAACATTGCTAATAGCTTTAAAGGTTCCCCTGTTGTCTTTGTACAGGCCACTGTCCCTATCAGAGTTATTGCTACCCGGAATCTGGTGTTCCTCATCTTTTCCTTTTCATTCTATTTTGTCTTATCATATGTTTATATTTCATATAAAATATTGCTTTGTTTTTGTGTTTTGAACCATTATTTAAATGACAGCATTTAAATGAATGTTATTAAATGATATTAAGAGATGTTCTTTTGTAACTTGCTTTTCTTGCATTTTATTTGGGAAATTCATCCACATTGACTTTTGTTACAGTAATTTTGTCACAGTTCACTTTTTATCAGTCTGTGGTACTGCAGCATAAGACTCGGCAAGGTTGATCTACCCTCTTGACAGTGGACAGTTGAGTTAGTACACCCAGTCCTGCTGTGGAGATTTTTGTACTTGTTTCTTGGAATGCGTGTGCAAAAACTTCTCTAGGTTATGTATAACCAGCAGTGGAATTGTTGGGTCATAAGGTATGTGTGTTTTTACTTTTACTAGATAATGGCATCTGGTTTGGAAAGTGGTTGTCTTGGAGTGTATGGGTGACTTAGCTGCTTGGCATCTGATTCTTGATTTTGGCTCAGGTCGTGATCTCAGGGTATTGAGATTGAGCCCCACCTTGGGCTCTGCCCTAGACATGGAGCCTGCTTGGGATTCTCTCTCCCTCTACCCTTGCTTGTACGTTCTCGCTCACTCTCTCTCTCAAAAATAAAAATAAAATAAGGCAAAGTGCATGTCTTAATTTATCCATCATGCCATCATGGGAGGAAAGTTCCCTTTACGCTGTGTTCTCTTTAACATTTAATACTGTCAGACTTAAATTGGGGGAGGGACATCCTAGCAGGTGTAGGATTTAACATCTCATTGTACTATGATTTGTATTTCAGTGATTACTTAGGAAATTGAGCAATTTCATGTATTTATTGAACTTTGTTTTCTTGTATGCATGGCTTTGGATTAATTTTTAAATTCTTTTTCTATTAATTTGTAGGAGTACTTTATATATTTTGTACCCAGTTATTTTGTTGGTTATTTGTATTATTGAAAGCTTTTAATCTGTAGCTGTTCTTTTCACATTTTTGTAGCTGCCTTAATTTTAATCAAGTAGGTTTTTTTCTTCTCTCCTCTGTTTGTGCTTCTGGAATCTTGTTTAAGAAATTCTTCCCCATATAAATAATAGTGAAAGGGAATATAAGGGAAGGGAGAAGAAATGTGTGGGAAATATCAGAAAGGGAGACAGAACATAAAGACTCCTAACTCTGGGAAACGAACTAGGGGTGGTGGAAGGGGAGGAGGGCGGGGGGTGGGGGTGAATGGGTGACGGGCACTGAGGGGGGCACTTGACGGGATGAGCACTGGGTGTTATTCCGTATGTTGGTAAATTGAACACCAATAAAAAATAAATTTATTATAAAAAAAAAATTCTTCCCCACTCTCAGCTCATAACAAATTCCATATCTATTTCTAATAGTTTTAAAATTTTGTCTTTCATATTTAATTCCTTAATCTCTCTGGATTTGATTTTGTATATAGAGTGAGATAGAGATCTAATTTTATTTAAGAAATAGCATATTCTCTCCCCAGTGGTCTGAAATGCCTACTCACTCAGAAATCAATTTTTTTATATAATGAGTAAGGTCTGTTTCTAGGCCTCTTTTTCTGTGTCAATGTCATACTACTTAATTATAGTTTTAAAATAAATATTGGGCATGTCAACCCACTGTATTCTTCAGGAAAAGATTGGCTATGCTTAGACCTTTGTCCTTCATATAAATTTTAGATAACACTTGTGAAATTCATAACACACACATACACACACACAATGAAAACATACCAAAAAGAACCCCACAAAAAGACACAAACATACCCAGCTGAGATTTGGGGTTACATTTAAGTCTATAAATCAACTTAGGAGAAAATGCCTTGAGTCATCTTATCCATGAATATGAAATATCTTTTAATATTACCTATAATATCTATTATTTTATAGTCTCTCTGTCTCATCTTCTCTCAAGTTATAATTTGTTTGCTGATATATGAAAATTTGGTTGATTTTGTATGAAAATCCTTACATTCATCTTTTTACATGCTTACTAAATGCTAATAAATTTTCTGTAGATCCTTGAGTTTTCTATCAAATGCAAATTGGACAGTCATACCATGTGAATAATGAAAATTCTATTTCTTCCTCCCTAATCCATTTAATTTTTCAGGCAGATTGGACAGTCATACCATGTGAATAATGAAAATTCTATTTCTTCCTCCCTAATCCGTTTAATTTTTCAGTATGTTCTCATCTAAGTGCGCTAGTTAGACCCTCCATGGAAATCTTGGGTATTAACAGTTACAGTGGGCATCTTTGTCTCTGAGTTTTTAGAGAGAATGCTTTTATTTCTTACTATTTTATTTTACTTTATAAAACTGATAGGGGTTTTCTATAGATACTCTTTATCATGTTAAAGAAGTTTTCTTCTATTCCTAGTTTGCCAGGTTTAAGGAAAAAATCATGTATGGAATCTTATTAAATATCTCTTTTTACATCTTTTTAAAGATGATCTTATGATTTTTTTCTTTAAATTCCTTATTGTAGTAAACTGTAGTAATATGTTTTCTATGTTAAACTGACTGCATCCTTGGATAAGGAACATTTTCACAATAATATATCCTTTTTAATATGTGGCTGGATTCGACTTTGTAAGGTTTAAAAAACATTTTCTTTTTTGGATGAGTTGTGTGTGTCATAATGGGAGAAACTGGCCTTTAATTTCTCTAATTTGCACTATTTCCATGTGGTCTAAGATCGAAGTTTGCTGTGCCCATAAAACTGGTATTTTTATTTGTTCATTTTGGCCCCCCCCCCTCCCCCCAGAAGAGTTTCTGTTATGTTCTAATTACTTATTCCTTGAAGAATTTCTAGAACTCCCTGGGCAAAACTCCTGTACATATTGTGGTTTTATTCTCTGACAGAAAGACTCTTAATTGATTGCTCTGATTATCATAGAACTCTTCAGGATTTTCACTTCCCTGTCATTTTGGTATCCTAGCTCCCTAGTTCTTTTTGATTTTCACCTGTATTTTTAGAAAAGTTAGTCTAGTTTTATTTATACTTTATCTTTTTAAAAACCCGTTGTATCTATCTCACAGATACCTATTTGATTATATTTTCAAATAAAATTTGTAATTTTCTCTACTTCCTATTTCATTAATTTTTCTTCCTTTATTTTTTTTTAAGATTTTATTTACTTTAGAGATTGAAAGAATGAGCAGGGAGAGGAGCAGATGGGGAGAGAGACAATCTCCAGCAGACCATGCCTTGAGTACAGATACCCACTTGGAGTTTGATCTCATGATCCTGAGATTATGACCTGAGCAGAAACCAAGAGTCAGGTGCTTAGCCAACTGAGTCACCTAGATGCCTCCTTTATTTTCTTTTCATTTCTTTTTTTCTTGTTCATTTGAGAACAAGAAGTATACTCATACTTTCTCATACTCTTCTCTTTTAATCATACACACTTTTTACATGTGTTTCTGTATCTCACATATATCAATGTGTGGCATTTCATTGTTGTTCAGTGCTAAGTGTCTTCATTTTGATTTTTTTCTTTTTAAGAGAGCCCACACATGGGAACCTGAGGGGGAAGAGAGAGAGAGAGAGAGAGAGAGAGAGAGAAAGAGAGAGAGAACACGAACCTCAAGCAGGCTCTACACCCAGCACAGAAATCAAGTGTTGGGCACTCTACCAACCAAGCCACCCTGGTGCCCCACTTAATCTGCTTTTAACACCCATGGTAGTAGTAGTAGTAGTAGTAGTAGTAATAATAATATTTTTAATGATTTTTTTCATTTCATTTCTACTGTCTTTGCTCACCATTTTTTTCAGGTGTCAGGGATTCCTTCTGATATCATTGTTACCATTGAGATTTATCATTTATAAGTGTCTTTCATGAGAACATTTTTGATGGGGAAGTTTCTTTATTTGTCTGGAAGAGAAACCTCATTTATGAGAGAGAGTTTTGCTTTAAAACAATTTTAGGTTGATAGCTATTTTTTCCTAGTGCTTGGAAGATGATATTTTACCATCTTTTGGCTTTTGAGGAGTCTGTTTTCAGGATAGCTATCAATTCTTTGTATGCACTTATTTTCTTGGGTAATCTAAGATCTTCTCTCTGTCTTTGGTATTCTGCAGTATCAGTACAATCTGTCAGGGTACAGATTTCTTTTCTTCTATAATCCTCATCAGAATCCAATTGCATCTCCTGAATCAAGGATTTGAATATTTTATCAACTCTGGAAAATTCTCAACTATTATCTAAAAAATTAAAAAAAAAAAAAGAAATAACTCATTTAGCATTGTTAGGTCTGGTGAAATGTTTGTCCAAAATGTCAAATCTGCCTCTTTGTCAGAATTGGAAGATACATTAATAAAAAGTTAAAGGGTCATAATACCCAAAACAATAGAGAAAAAGAATATTTTCTAAGTAGGACAGGGGTAATGTCAACAGACATCAAGGCTTTTCTCAAATGCTAATTCTCATTCTGACTAAATACACAAATGTGTCTTAGAACTAGAGTTGTCACACAGAATGTTTATAGTTTGTATTTTTGTCATGTATGGAGGGAGAGGAAGAAAGAAGATACTTATTTGTATCCTCCTTAAAGTTACATATAGGGATTTTTTTTTCTTTTTAGAGATTTCTGGTCAGCTTCTAAAGTATCTCATTAGAGTTCAGTATCTCAACAAAGGACTAGGTAGGTAGTATGAAATGTTCTGACCTATGATTTGTGTTGTTGAAGCATGTTTCCAAAAAGAAAAGACTAAGAGTTGATTCTGATATATAAATGAGCTGGAGGATCGTGATAAGCACATATGTACTCAATTCTTATTCACCCACATGAGAAGCACTTACACGTTTGCATTTGATGTGTCAACCAAATCGATAATTTGAAGAGATTATCTCTTAATAATTTATATTTGGATTTGGTCAGATGCTTTTGTATTTTTATTTATATATAGATGTCTCTTTTCTGAGATTTTATAATACTTCAAACAAATCCACAGTAAATGTCAGTTTGTTTACCTTCTCCATTTGTCTACATTTGGCTGTGGGAATAAAATAAATCTGCTTTTCTCCTGATGCCTAAAGTAGGTCTTAAGCTCTTTTTATAAATTTCTCAACATTGCCTGTGAAACCTATTTTGCCTTTTCCTGTGGTTATTGCTTACAAGAGCAAACATATTCTATTTCAATCAACACTGTACTTAAGTGTACTTTAGTGAAAATGTCGACTTAAACAGAGGGTTTATTCCTAATAATCTGTGATATGAAAAAGGAAGAACTGACCACATTTTTCTCTTTGTTTAAAAGCTTTACAAATACATAGCAATATTTATTCCTTGAAAACCCAGAAAAGCAAGGAAATTAACTGACACAAAACTACTTCGACTCATCTGATAAATGTCAAGAAATATAATGGATAAGCCCGAGGATAGTTTGTTGACTCCATAATTGCCTCCTTCCTCTGGTCATGTATCTGTCACAAGACTATTACTTATCTCTTTAAGAAAGAATAAATTAACTTTAGAAATAGAGATGTGTGATTGCAAGCCTTATGGATAAAACCGAAAACTCTTTTTAATAATCTAAAATGTCAAGCTACTCACTAAGATTTTCCCTTGAGTCTGAAACTAGCCAAAGTTTGAACAAAAATACCACATATTTTCTATTCGAAGTAAGATTTACAATCTTAAAATGGCAACATAATTGTCACCCCCAAAATGCTTTTTTGTCATCCTTCCTTCTTGCTCTTCTGACATCCTGATAGGTTTGTTACCTTGACTGTGATAGTTACGCGGTTATGTAACTTAAAACTTAACCAAATTGTACACTGTGTGTGTTTGTATGTGTTTCATTGTATGCCACTTATACCTCAATACAAGTGTTTGAAGACAAAAATATTAAAAAATTTCAAAACATTTCCTGAATATTAGGAAGAAGAAATTCACTTGCTTTGTATTTCAAAAGCAACAAGCAATATAGCCGAAATAAATGTTTCCACACCATTGAGATAAGAGACAGATGACCTATGTCAGTCTTTTTTTTTATTATTACTGCCCAAGTATCTCTTCCCTTTGTGCTTCATGTTGCCATGTTTGATATTTTTTTACCTCATTCCAGTGTAACTGTTTAGATAATACTGTTGATTGGTTTAAATAAACACATACATGTACATATGTATGTGTATAGTTATATATGTGTATGTATCAATATTCATTTATTTGAGAGCCTGTTAGTTACTAGGCAGTTGGCTAGAGCAGTGGGTGGATACAGAGATGATCAATATGGGATGTTTCATGCAAGGGGACAGGTGTGCTCCCAAGAGCAGAAGAGAGAACAAGATTTGCTTTAGGAACAGCAAGCAGTTAAATATCACTGCAGTAGAGACCCAAGTAATCAGATTGTCTTTTGTAAAGTTAGGCTATTTGATATCTCAGTATTACTCATAACATAGATTTTGTGGAAACCAGGTAATGGATTAGGTAAGCATCAATCAAGGTCTGCAGGGTGCAGACCACTTTTGGCTGTAGTGTTGAGGTGATCAAGACCAAGCATGGGAGAAAAACCGCTGTTGTTTCTACAGCTCAGCAGCTTTGTGTGATTTGCACTCATTCATCATACAGTGGGTCAGAGAGTGGTGAGAATGTCTAACAGTTTGTATATGCTGTTGCTGGCTAGTATCGATAAGCAAATAAAAGCCTCTTCTTGTGCAAATGATAGGTGTGATCAGATGATGGGTCAGTTAAAATTTTAGAATTCTATAAATGCCAACCCCCCGCCCCCGACAAAATAAATTTACTATTGCAAATTTGAAACTTCCTAGCCTCAATATTTTTCCCCCACAATCAAAACTATTGTCTTTGATCATGTTTGTTATTTTAGTCTCATGGAACTTCCTGGAGTACCATTATTGTGTGAGAACAAACTGTTTTACAGTATTCATATCCATTTCAACAAGAACTGTGGTGGAGTTGCAGGGAATGCTGTAGCAGTTAATTTTGAGCTCACTCTGAAAGGCATATGGCATATTTTATAGAGAATAACTGTTTCAAATGTAGAGCACAGATTTTGTTTGGCCATCGCCTTGAATGGAAAATGGTTTGGGGCACCTGGGTGACTCAGTTGGTTGGGTGACTCAGTTGGTTAAGCGTCCAACTCTTGGTTTTAGTTTATGCCATGATCTCAAGATCATGAGATCAAGCCCACATCAGGCTCCACACTAACATAGAATATGCTTGAGATTCTCTCCTTCTCCCTCTGCCCCTCTTGCTCATTCTCTTTCTCTCTCTGAAATAAAGAAATGAATCTTAGAAAAGAAAAGAAAATGGTTTGATGGTAGTCAAAGTCAAGTATGACTCTTAGTCATACTTGAGGGTAGAGGGGGGGGAGTAGGGAAGAGATTTCCCACATGGTATGATTTTAAAGATTTATTAAAAACAAATTTATAGTATCTTGTATTGAGCATCACTTCCAAGTCTCTCATGGTTTCTTCAAGAAAACAGAACTTTAAATAATTCATGGAGGAAGGAATTTAACATAGGGAATTAGAAGCTTACAAAACCTCAAAGGGGGCAGCCCTGGTGGCTCAGTGGTTTAGCACCGCCTTCAGCCCAGAGCCTGATCCTGGAGACCCGGGATGGAGTACCGCATCAGGCTCTCTGCATGGAGCCTGCTTCTCTCTCTGCCTCTCTCTCTCTCTTTCTCTCTCTGCATCTCTAATAAATAAATAAATAAAATCTTTAAAAAAAAAAAAAAAACTCAAAGGGATTCAGGTTGGCCAGTAGCTTTGGGAGTGAATCAGGAAGTTGCCAGAACTAAAGAAAGTCACCACTGTTAATTACAGCTACCTGAAGCACTGGTTGGAGGATTCTCAGAACATAGCCAAGAATACAACTTCAAAAACTTTTTGGTTTCAGGAACACTTGATGTTCCTAAAAATTGTTAGACGCCTCAAAGAGCTTTTGTTTATATAGGTGACATCTATTGATATTTATTGCATTTGAAATGAAAACAAAATTTAGAACACAAGAATATAGAAGCCCGTGTTCCCATAGCAGAGCCAAAACGTCATCATAGGTCATGTGGCTTTGGTAAAATTCCACTGTACGATCATGGGAGAATGAAAGTATAAGAGGCAAATAATGTCTTAGTGTTATCATAAGAATAGTTTTGATATGGTGAACTCCTTAAGAGAGCCTCGGGGACTTCTGGAGATTCCTGAAAGCATACTTTGAAAACTGCTGGCCTGATAGAACTGGAAAGAAAGCCTCTTGTGTGTTGGTGGTGTAACAGTGTGTCTTCTTCTCTGCCTTCCGTATGTCTCACACAAGTGCCCTTCACTGGGGGAATCCAACCTGCTTCCCTAGTGGCAGAAATTCTGTAAATAGAAGTAATTACCAGGTAGCCATGCCCTTAGATACATGGGAGGGTCCTGGGTGGGATGAGGATGTTAGTGCCAAACTGGCAACAGATGATCCAGTGCAACATTTCATTTAAAAACCTGACTTGACAATATATATAGCATACACGTAAACAGTAAATTTTCTGTGAAGGAAGGGTCCTGGCTATTCCTTAAACGTCCCTAAGCCCTTCGCAGTTATCATCCCTTTGCCTCTGTCTTTGATGGAAATAAAGCTGTGAAGTCACTGCCAAATAGATCTTTGACTACCTTCCCCCAATTTTCAAGAGTTATCTCTTCTGAAATTTAGTTTGTGTGGGTGCATGCACACATGTACAGACACACATCACAATTGTTGAGATCTTCTTAGAGCTTGACAAATGCTAGTCCTAGTTGGAGAACCCAGTGAGCCCAGCACTTTAGCATGTTGTCATGTAGATCAGACCTTGAGTGCAGTATGACTTGCTTTTTATTTTTTTTATTTTTTTTAAAGGTTTTATTTATTTAATCGAGAGAGAGAGACAGAGACAGAGGCAGAGACACAGGCAGAGGGAGAAGCAGGCTCCATGCAGGGAGCCCGACATGGGACTGGATCCCGGGTCTCCAGGATCACGCCCTGAGCTGTAGGCGGCGCTAAACCGTTGAGCCACCCAGGCTGCCCATGACTTGTTTTTTAAAGATTTTTTTTTTTTTTTTTTTTTTTTTGAGTTTTCTCTATACCCAACATGGGCCTCAAACTCACAGCTCCAAGATCTAGAGTCGCATGCTATACCAACTGAGCCAACCGGGCACCCCTTGAGAGTGGGACTACTTTTCAGGCACTATAAAAATCCAGTAGGTGTTTTTAGATAATTTAGAGATTTAATAAAGTTAATTTTCTAAAAAGACCATCAGGATAAAAATGAACATTATACCTTCTTTGAAGAATGTTTCGAAAAAGGAGTTAACTTAGGAAAATTCTCAAGACAGGTGCAGTGAAAGAGTAAAACACAAGTAGTGAACTAATAAAATTTTTGTTCATCAGTAATCTACCGATAAAAGCTTTCTTCTTTTTGGAGGAGAAGTTTAGAAACATCTGTTTAATTTCAAATTTGAGTAGAATCTTAGAAACCATTTCAAGTATACTTGGCTAAACCAGGAACTTTGGCAGCATGCTACACATTTGAACCTTCTGGAATAATTTATTCATTGTGAACAATGCAGAGACCAACAATAAATAATACTAATCACCCAATCAAAACAATGCCATTTCCTTTCTATTAATCATTGCCACATTTCTCTTGCCTGCTTTCCATCAGTAAATAAAAATTAGGAAAGGGCTTATAGGCAAAAATTGGTCCTTCAGAATTCTACTTAGACCATACACATATGTGGATTAATTCTCCTTGACATATATGGCTTTATATTCAGAAGCACTGTTGCTTGTGAAGCATATTTGTTATTTTTTTTAAACACAAAAGCACCTGAAAAAATAATCAGATTTTTATACATACAAAATGTTACTAGGTTCCCGTTCCATGTGAATGCCAAAAGCAAATGAGCTTATACAACCGAGCAAAAATAAATCATGTTTATTTTTTCCATATGCACTTAGAAAGAGAATATGTAAAAATAAATGCTCAGAAATATAAATTTGCCAAAGATTACCACATATGCCTGAGCATAAGATGGGCCTTTTCCCAAAAAATCATTCTTCAAAAAGGAGTGAGTCACCTTCTATTTGATCCCTCACAGAAACTCTCCTGGTGCAGGAAGCACATTTCTCTCTTACTTTATTTTGAATAACAATGCTGTTTGCTGAAGATGCATCAGCCTGAATAATATCAATCAATCTTATTTTGGGGAGTTTACATAAGTCACTTGATAAATTTGCCTTAAACATTTAAATAGTGACCTAATGTTTATTTGTGGGAGTGTGACCTCACAGTTGTAAATATGGGATGCTGTGGTAAACTCAAGGATGTAAAAAGTATTGTTTCCAACAACTTTGATGAGTTTCCTCTGGAAAGGAGCTAGATGATTCTGTTTCTACTAATATGCATGAGATAGATGTATAGTTCTGAAGAAGGTTGTTTTATGAAATCTGAATAAAAGTTGGGAAAGAGGGACATTTCTAAATTCATATATATTTATATACTGTGACACTTAAATAGTATTATGTGTGACTAAATTTTAAGTAAACATTTGTACTGGGACAAGTAACGCTACCTGCTGTAACACACAATACTAGGTATCTCATTGGTGTACCAGTGAAGAGTTCCTTATGTATGTCACAGTTCAGTGCCCATAGAGTGGCTCCCTTCTACACAGTGGCATGGGGACGAAGACTCTGTTCTGCATGACTGCCCTCTGTAATGTGTAGCTTCCAGACCTGCTACCAGAAAAGATAAAGGACATGATTCTTTTCCTACCAGGCTGGGAAATGCCAGGCATCAATTCTGCTCACATTCTGCTGGCCCAAACTCCATCACCTAGGCCTAATCTAACTACAAGGAAGGCTAAAAATGTACTTATCTACACTCTGAGGAAGCAAGTGGGATTAGCAAGCCTCTAGAATAACTGCCACAGCATTTGACTGTCTTCTCTGATCCTAAGAGTTGGCCCAAAGAAAGTTGAAATTTGTCATTTGTGAAATGTGAGGTCAATCCTGACAGTATCTTCCTGGAGATAGCCTGAGATCACACAGATTAAGGGCTCAGTTCCGTGAGAATGCGTACCCACTGTCCTCATCAGATGCCAGTCACAAGTCTAGTTTGTCACCTGTGCTTCTGACCCATCAGCTATAGATTGGAGGGCGTTCTCATGTTGCTTTCCTTGGGTTTGGTTCATTTGCTAGACCAGCTCATGGAACTCAACAAAAGTTTATGTATTAAATTAGTGGTTTATTATAGAAGGATATAACTCAGGAGCAGCCAGATGGAAGAGATGTGTAGATCAAGGTATGAGGAGAAGGGCCTGGAACTTCCATGCTGTCTGGGTGCACCACTGTCCCCAAATCTCTGTGTTCATAAACCTAGAAGCTCTCTGAACCCTGTCCTTTGAGGTTTTTTATGGAAGTTTCATTACGTAGATGCAATTGATTAAATCATTGACCGTTGGTGATTGAGTCAACCTCCAGGCTCCCTCTCCAACCTTCCCATAGGTCAGAGGGTGGAATTGAAAGTTCCAACTCTAATCTCTGGGTTGATTCCCCTGGGAACCAGCCCCCATCCTCAGGTTACCCAGGACTTTCCAAAAGTTGCTTCATTAACATAACAAGCACACCTTTATTGCTGTCCACACTTAGAAATTCCAAGGATTTTAACCTAACTACAGAGTGCTCTGGTGCCAGAAACTGGGAGGGAAAAACCAAATATAGATTTCTTATTATCAGTCGCAGGCATATCCAGTAGTTGCCTCAAAACTCCAAAGTCCTAGAGAATTGTTATTAGATTTTTTTTTTTTAAGATTTATTTATTCATGATAGACACAGAAAGAGAGAGAGGCAGAGACACAGGCAGAGGGAGAAGCAGGCTCCGTGCACTGGGAGCCCGACGTGGGATTCGATCCCGGGTCTCCAGGATCGCGCCCTGGGCCAAAGGCAGGCACCAAACCGCTGCGCCACCCAGGGATCCCCTGTTATTAGATTTTTAAATGAGTTTATGGAATCAAAAGAAATTGGCATCAAAATAAAGTAGGAATTCATTAAAACTGACTTTTTCATCAATGTAGTTGCATTGCATTAAACGATAGAGTACCTTACCCACTTAATTATTTTAAGTTCCATTTTCAAAGCCTGAGTGTCTAAATTCCATATTCTTTTAAAACTGCTAGCTAGTAAATGACATCAAATAATAGAATTTCAGAAGTAAAAGTTTGTTTTTTTTTTTAACTCTTCTGAATAGAACACTATTTTTTTCCTACCGAGTGAAATCATCTGTCAAACCTCAGTTGGTGAACCAGATTACATGACTACACTGGTAGGCTCAGAGGACCTAGAGCCTGTCCCAGATTCCACTAAAGCATCCTTGAGCCTCTGAACCTCGGGCCCTGATGAACTGAGTTTGCCAACCACTGATTTAATCTACCTTACTTGAATGATGAGGGCCCAGATGAACAGATTGGTCAGTTGGCAGTCAGGGCCCCCCAGGTAGCAGGTAAGAGCTGAGACCGTGCAGTCCCAGACCACCTGTGCACTGCTTGTGTTTACACTGTGTCCCACCAGTAGTGATCCAGGCCACTTATCCATCTGCTCTCCTGTGCCACATCCCTCCAAAAGGCCATCTTATCTCCTCTTGGCTGGCAGCCAGTGTCTTCTGCCAATAGCTCTTTCAGAGCCTGTTGATTTATATACAATGCAAGTCTGCCTTGCTTCAACATCAACTCTTGGATCCTAATTCTATCCCCTCGGGTGCTTGTGGAGTATATAATCACCTCCTTCTCTTCTAGACTTTTTCTTTTCCAGGCTAAAAATCCTTGAGTCCTCATGTGACATGTTGTTATGCCTCTTTACCAATTCCTCCTGTCTGAATGTGCTATAAATACAACACTTACAAAGTAGGGCTCACGTTGAATTAAATGCTTTAGTGTGATCTGGCCAAGCACTAAATAGGATGGATGAGGAAGGCATGGGGATCCGTGGTGAGGTGAAGGTTGTTGGGAGGAAAGACTTTTCCTCTGCACTTTCTGGTTTATTCTCCTGGACCTGCGAATAAAACCAACAAGGGACAAATTAACAGGAGAGAAGGCATATAGTGTTACTCATATTTTTATGATTCTAGGATTTCACATAGAAGATGTGAAACTCAAAGTAGTTGTTAGACTCAGCGAATTATATGCACTTTTAGCAGAAAGAGTTTGGCCTTCAAGAGATGATGAACTAGGGGAAGTGATTGGGAAATATATAGGTGAAACAAATGGAAGCGAAGGGTTATGTTAGTAAGATTTGTCTGTGCAGACCCATGTCGGAACTGGGAGAACTTTCCTCCATCTCAGGTAATAAGAGTTGTTCTCCTGTTCCTGGTTCTGGTGAGGGAGACACCTTGACAAGGGAAATTGATGCCCAGCTTTGAGCTGGTAAAGAGAGGGCAGAGAAGTCTTGCTGTGTCTGTTGATTCCAACCTCAAAATAATCCTTATGCCAAAGCAGCATGCTTTACAGAATCATATTGTGTGTCCCTTCCAGAATACCCGATCCCTCCTCTTTGATATCAGTTATTCTATACTGTTTTCCTCAAGGGCTTTAATTAGGTCCCCTACCAGTATCTCACCACTACCTTCAAGATCATGCTCTAAAAGTCTCTTCACACTATCACACACACCATGAATTAGGATCCTTGAGGTCTTGTTTTTTATGGTTATAAACCAGCTTCATTATTCTGTCGTTCAGCTCCTATCACAAGGATAAGAAGTCTTGTCTGATAATTGGATGAAACCTAGATTCCTTCCATCCTCCCGTCCTCCCTTCCTTCTGTGCATGCCAAGCCCTGTCCCAGCCACAGGGAACAGAAGTAAACAAAATCCCTGCCCTCAGGGGGGATCGTGGTCTCTTTGGGGGAAGCAGACCATACCCCAGTATAGAAATATGTAACTTGTGGTGTTAAGTGCTGATCAACCAAACTAAGAAGAGCAAGAGAATGAGGAGTTAGAGACCGAGCAGAAATGGCTTCTCCAAAGAGGTGGTGTTTGAACAGAGACTTGAACTTTATTCAGATCTCACTTTATGAGAGCACGTGCATGTAGATATTTGGAGGATAGACTATTTTCCAGGCAATGGCAACTACAACTGCAAAGGTTCTGAGCACATCCTAGGAGCAGCCCAGAGACACATGTGTCTAAGTGCAGGGAAGCCAAAGATCCTATGGGGAATTTGGAGGCTCTGGGGAAACTTTCTTGGGAGTATTGGGGGATCCAGTAAAGGTGTTGAGCAGAAGAGTGATGTGATTTGTTTAAATCTTAGATTTTAAGGCACTAAAAGGAAAGGAAGAAACAAGGAAAAAAGCAAAGCAGAGCACTGGCTCTTTTGTGGAGGAAAAGCTGTGGAATTAGGAAAAAGTGTGGAACCAGGAAAACCAGTCAGGCAACTAATGGTCCAGAGATACTAGGTTTACCTCATTCTTTGATTCAGTAATTTAATAATCATCAAAAAAAAAAAAAAAAAAGAAGAATGGTTCCCTAATGCTGTTTGTTTTGCATCAACATTTTCTGCCTCCTAGTGATTCTGATTTTGTTTTCTAAGTACTTTTAAGTTAGATCCTTTGTAAGTTCTTCTAGAACATTCTACGATTGGGGAACTAGTCCTCTGATAAGGCAGGCATACAATGTGAAGTAGCAGAAAGGGCTTACCCTTGTTAGTGGACACTCCTGATTTGAATTTGGCCCTTAGCTCTGGTAAAATAATCTGAGGCCCTGTTCCCTGTGTAGAAATGAGAGTGTTAATGTTTCTCTTAAAGACCCGAAGAATGTATGGTTCCTGCAACTTAGGAGCTCAGCAAATCTAAGTTCTTTTTCTACCCTTTTTTTACTTTAGCCTCCCTTTAACCTGATTGTGTGGTCTATATGAGCATGAAATAGGTTTTATTTATGTTTATGTCGCCTGTGGAGTGCCTGAGTCATAACAGATGCCAAATTTAGAGTGAATCAATGAGTCTGTGCAATCCTTGGCAAGTTAGCAAACATCCCAATGTCCTAACAGAAGGAAGAAGCTACTTCCAGGTGAGAGGCACAGTGAGGGCAGCGGTCAGCAGTTTCCCCAGGGTCCCTGAGGCTCATTGTCAGGTTGACTAGGTGACCCCTGAGGCTTCTGACAAACGGGGAGTCACGTGCGAGGCAGGGGGAGCACCAAGGATGCTACTTAGCACTTTGTACTTCTCTGCTTGGTTTGTGCCACTGTTTATTGTCATTTTATTTTGTACTGTTTCCTGAACATCTAAGGGGAGGTAGTGACCCAATTACTACTTCAAGGTAGCCTTGAAGGGCATCCACTTTCTTGCGCAAATATTGTTCTCATGGGAATGGAGATCCTTTGTATCCTTTCTGGATGATCCAGTATAGCATTAGAAGAAAATGTTAGGTCTCTCATCTGGGTGTAGTGAACTATCTAGATGATTCTACTCACAGACGCACTGTATTAGCTCAGACCCTGGAAAATGGTTCCTATTCATTACTCTGAGTACCCTTGATGATCTCACTTCTCTACCCCATGGCTCTCAAACCTGCTCTTGGGATGTACATACACGAGAGCGGAGAGCAGCAGGGTTTGGACCCACGGATGGGATGGGCCCGTGAAAGGGTATTCTTATGAAATATGTTTATTTTAAAAACCAATGCGAATTTTACCTTTACTCCAAAATACGATTTAAGAGAAAAATCTTTTAGATTGCTTAGCAGCTAAATTACTTAAAGCATTTTGCTAATAAATCTTTCAGTAGAAGGGATAGAACTGGGAGAGAATGACTCATATTTATCTCTTTAGAGGCCTCATATACCTATAGCATATATTATGGGCTGACTGGTCCCCACCCCCACACACACAAATTCGTATGTTGAAGCCCTAATCTCAAAATGTACCCCAGAATGTGACAGTATTTGGAGATAGGACCATTAAAAGAAATTATTAAGGGGTGCCTGGGTGGCTCAGTTGATTAAGCATCTGACTCTTGGTTTCTGCTCAGGTCTTGATCTCAGGTTCATGAGATTGTGCCCCCAGGTGGGCTTGGGCTCTGTGCTCCCCTACTCTCCTCTCCTCCCCTACTCTTGTGCTCACACGTGCCTGCTTTCTCTCCCTAAAATAAATAAATCTTTTAAAAAAATTAAATAAAATAAATAATTAAGATTTAGTCCTTAGAGTAGGCCCTAATCCAGTGTGACTGGTGTCTTTACAAAAAGGACACATATGCTCCAACGCTGAGAGGCAACCATGTGAGGACACAGTGAGAAGGTGGCCTTCTGCAAACCAAGGAGAGAGGCCTCCAAGGAAAGCAAGCTTGCTGATGCCTTGATGTTGGCCTTCCAGCCTCCAGAAATATTGGAAAATATGTTTGTTATTCAAGCTCCCAAGCCTGTGGAATTTTGTTGTGGAGGCCCAAGCCCACTCATAAAACCCTGACCACAACGTGTGTTGAAAAGCACAGCCTAACACAGTTGCCTCTGAGAACTGGCACAAAGGTTCCTGCGAGGAGTACTGTTTGCCATGGCTCCCAAAGGTACCACTGTCTGGCTGGCTCCTGCTGAAGCCTGTGAGGGAGGGATGTGTTCCAGGCCTCTCACCCTGGCTTGTAGATGGCCACACTCTTCCTGTCTTTCCACACATCAGTTTCTCTCCATGTGTGTGTGTCTGTCTGAATTTCCCCCTTTTCTAAGGACAACAGTCATTGGATGAAGGCCCACCCTCATGACCTCATTTTAACTTGATTCCTTCTGGGAAGACCCTGTCTCCAAAGAAGGTCACATTCTGGGGGTACCAGCAGTTAGGACTTCAACATATCGTTTTTCTGTCCATAGCAAGCATCTTCTTGGAAGATGGGGACTGTGGTCTCCTGTTTCCCCTCAGTTTGTTTGTTTGTTTGTTTGTTTTTAAAGATTTTATTTATTCATGAGAGAGACAGAGAGTGAGACAGACTCAGGCAGAGGGAGAAGCCTGATGCAGGACTCGATCCCAGGATCTTGGGATCACGACCTGAGCCAAAGGCAGACACTCAACCACTGAGCCACCCAGGTGCACCCCTCCACACCCACCCCAGTTTATTTCTAAGCAGGACCTTCCACTGAGGCCAGTGCGGTGAGAACAGCTGGAAAGGCCTAGATTACAACAGAGACTGCCATCTGTGCTGCTGGGTGTCCTCAAGCAAGTTATTGCATCAGTTGTGTTTTGTTTATTTGTAAAGTATTTGTATAAAGAGCTCAGGATTGGGGCAGCCCGGGTGGCTCAGCAGTTTGGCACCACCTTCAGCCCAGGATGTGATCCTGAAGACCCGGGATCAAGTCCCACATCGGGCTTCCTGCATGGAGCCTGCTTCTCCTTCTGCCTGTGTCTCTGCCTCTCTCTCTCTCTCTCTCTCTCTCTCTCTGTGTGTGTGTGTGTGTGTGTGTCTCATGAGTAAATAAGTAAAATCTTAAAAAAAAAAAAAAAAAAAAAAAAAAGCTCAGGATTGCCAGGCATTGTTCAGAGTACTTTGGAGGTATTACCTCATCTAATACTTGTAAAAACTACAGGAAATAGATGCTATAAGTGTTCCAGTTCTATGGAGGGGGCGGGGAGCTGGTGAGTAACTTGCACAAGGTCCCACAGATAGTACATCAGCAGGATTTGAACCCATGCATGTAGTCTGAGAGTAGGACACTCACTGGCTCTGCTGCGCTGGTGTGGATTTCTGGGATTTGTTGCATAACAGCCGCTTGGGCCACGTCATTCCTTTCTGCTTTGCATTTCATCGTCTTGTGTGCACGTGTGTATGGTGAGAGCGTAAAATGCCAAATACCCTGGCTGAAATATTAGTGAAAGCGTGTGGCATTGGGGATCATAAACCGAGGCAGCAGAGAAATCGGGAGAAATGGAAAAGTGCAGGCTTGGTTGAACTTGGGTCCCGAGGTTCTGCTAAGCTCCGTTGGTTTTACCCTTTGTGTTTTTGGAACGATTAACCGGTGATTCCAAGTGGTTGGTTTTGTTTTTTTACCGAGGTATTTCTGGCTCACTTAACCATTATATAACAGATGGAACTCATCCCAGTTTTTCCTTCTCCGAAGTGTCTAATGTAGTGAGGACGGTGGTGAGGATCGGTCATTGTATTTTGCTTCTGCCCCTGGTGTTTTGGGTCATAACAAAGACATCAACCTTATTTGGTTATCTCTGAGTTCAGGATTGAAGTATGATTGGGAAAGTGAGCGCTCGATTCCTCTCAGACACAGGAGAGGACCCTGTCCAGCCGCTGGTCCTCCGGAACTGGTACAAATCACTAGGTCTTCAAGAGTATCTTGAACTGTGATGTTTATAGCTACCAACAGAGCCTCGATTTAACACAATTGCCACACTCAGTATGTAAAAGCAGCTTGGACTTTAAGGAAGAACGTCGAGAGTTTTCTTCTCCTTCACACATGTACTAACCACATTCTGCTAAAGGAGTTTCCGATGTCATGGGGGTCTGAATTTAAAAGCATCAGTTTCCTTTTCTATGTGCAGGTTGATGTAAATTTGATCCTTATTTATTATCCAGGTGATTTCCAGAGCTTTCTCAGCCAGGCACTGTGTTAGGTTCAGCTGGAGAGGAAAATCTATAAGAGAGGCAGTTTATGTCCTGAAGACAGAAGGCCGGATAGAACAAGTGCAATGAGATAATGCCTGGGATTTTATTTTTTTTTATTTTTTTTTAAAGATTTATTTATTTATGATAGACATAGAGAGAGAGAGAGGCAGAGGCACAGGAGGAGGGAGAAGCAGGCTCCATGCCGGGAGCCCGACGCGGGACTCTATCCCGGGACTCCAGGATCATGCCCTGGGCCAAAGGCAGGTGCTAAACTGCTGAGCCACCCAGGGATCCCCTGTGCCTGGGATTTTAAAAGGAACAGTGACAGTTTCTGACTGGGGCATCAGGAAGTTTCCCAGAAGTGGTGGTATTGTAGCTCAGCTGTGGGAGGTAGGTAATCTTTGAGAAGCTATGGTGTCACTGGAGGGTTTTTCATGATAAAGCAAGAGAATAGCACGAGCCAGAGCATGGATGTGAGGACTAGGAGGGTCAGGGGTCCATTTTAGATGAAACAGAGGGTTCAGAAGGTTGAAGACAGGGCAAGGGATGGTACACAGGGGTTAATCTGGGTTAGGAAGGACCTTGGATATTACTTTCTGTACGATGACATTTATTCCTTAGTCTAGTGGGGATTGAAATGTCCTGAGCAGGATTTTGAGCAAAGTAATCCAGTCTCAAACTAAGCATTGACAGTTCAAGAGAAGGAAAGTGCGATGGTGAGTTGCAAAGTGGGGTAAGAAGAAACAGGGCCTGAAGTGTGGGGAACAGACCAGAGGACTGGAAATAAGATGCCCACAAAGAGAAGTCAGCCAGACTGGACAATCAGAGGTGAGAGGCAGAGGTGAGATGCTCGATAAAGGTCACGTCCTAATGTGTATTGGTAGATGTTCTGAATGACACTGCTTAGTCTTACCAAAGAAACTGAGACCTTGCCCAAATCAATTTGCAATAGCATGCATCGTCATTTTTTCTGTGCAGGATTTCTCAGAGATTCTAATAGGCTAATAAATACTGTGAATCTCCCAGAAGATGATGTTGTTCCACTTCCCAAACTCCTTGTCCATAGACACTTTATTTTTATTTTTATTTTTTCCAAAAAAAGAATTTCTAAATCATCTAGCATTTTCTGGAACATCATTTTCGGACATGCTGTACTACATTTGAAGAAAGATGAGGTAATTAATAAAAGCTGGGCAATTGAAATTAGCATTTAGTTTGGGTTAGAGACCATAACTTGATATGGGGATATACTAAGTTTGAGGAGCCATGGACCGTGCACTTACCAGCACCTAACAGGATTTATGTTCTGCGGAACCACAGCTTTGATGGAAGGTTTGGATAGGAAGAAGAATTTAGAGTTACTGTCTAGAGGTGGTAATTGAATCCATAAGGTGAGATCAGTAGGAAAGAGAATTTTAGTGACGTTAACCAGAGAACTCTGGGAAGCATTTGTCTGAGATAGAAGGAAGAGAACTGACAAAGGAGACTGAGAAAGGATAATACCAGAGCAGGAGAACTGGGATCTTGCTCTTTTAGGAAATTAGGATGGGACTTTGAAGACCAAGGAAGTCTTTGGCAGAGGGATTGAGGAGGAGGAGAACTTTATAGGTTGGAAAATAAGTTATCACTGGCCTTGGAAAGAATAGCTTTAACATAATATGGTGATAGAGATGGGAGACTTGTTTAAGGAGTCTTGGAGTGTTTTTAAGAGAAAGTGTGAACAGAAAGTACATCTTATTCCTTGTTTAGAGAATGTTATCAATGAAATGAAACAATAATTTAATGAAACTATGTAAGAGGAGCAGGATTCAGACTTTTTTTCCTTTAAGAATATGGGATGAACATGGTCAAGTAGAAACATGATTAAGTGGAAGCAAAAAAGAAGAGTAATGAGCACGGGGCTTATTGCTTTACTGAATTCCTGGAATTACAGTTCTTAAATGTTGGCCTGCATTAGACGCTCTGGGGGTCTTGTTTAAACACAGGCTGTCAGCTTCAGCCCCAGATTTCCTGGATCAGCAGATCCTAGGGTGAAACCCAAGACTTGGCATTTCCAACAAGAATGCGGGCAGACCTGATGCTGTTAACATGGGGACCACGATCGGAGAACCTGTGCTCTAGAGGAGGGATAACATGGAACTCAGGTCGCAGGTGAAAGAGGTGAGCTTTGGGAGAGAGAAGAGACCTGTCTATGTCAGAGAGCGACCAGAAGTGAGAGAACAAATAGTGGATGATCACACATAAAATCTTGAAGTGGGGATAAAATAGAGATGGCAGCCACTGGAATTGAAGAATTAGGAATTCGAACCCCAAAGGTCATCCTTGTGGATATTGAGGTTATGACAAGGAAGAAGGGACAGGGTACATACAGAGAATGCTGTGAGCCTCGTGCTGAAACCATCAAGAAAGGCACTGTAGGGGAAGAAAATGATTTTTCTTCTACTTTCCTAAGTTCTCTGGCTGGGGCTGTGTAAATGAGAATGACCAACAACAGATTAATGAGAGACCATTTACCAACACAAGTGGCGCACATCACATGGAAAAAACATCTGTGGGGAGCAACTCAGAGAGGCCATTAGAACTTGGGCTCACATAGCATCTTCACAAAAGAAAAATTCATTTTCAAACACGTGACAAGGCAAAAGAGAAGAAATTTGAGTTTTTGATAGGGCAAATTGTGGGAAGGTAAATATATGGGGGAACTAACGGAGTAAGGTTTCTTTGTGGAGGTCCATTGGGCACCAGATTTCTTCCATCCTCTTCACAGCCACAGACTAACCCAGGAAGAAGGGATGTATGTATGGCCCTGCCCATTTTTCAAAAATTTCAACTTAAAATTCACTTAAAGGAAGCTCTGGGAAGGTGTGTTTCTGCATCTGTGGATTCTCATTTGTCTCTAGTTCAAAAGAATACTTATGCCAAAGTGGCATATTTGGGGGAGGCATATTCTGGTCCCCTACAGTGGCCGTAAGTGGAAGGAATGTGCCTTATATGAAATGGGCCATGATTGTTGGGGCCCTGCGGTCTGGAAATGCTACCCAGGCACCAGAGGCCATAGCAAACTTCTTCAGTTAAAAAGACAACAAACAATAACAACAACAAAACAAAACAAAAAAACCCCCAAAAAACAACTTAGGAGAGCACAAGGGCTCCATTGCAGAAGGTCCTGAGGACATTGATGTGGTCAGTCTGAACTACTGCCTCAGCTGAGGCTGAGCCACGGGGGAGAGGGGGGTCTGGTGAGAACAGCAAGCTCTTCCCTAGAGCTTTACATCTACTAACTGCTTTCATCTGCTCAAGGAGAAGGTGCGGTTGGTACCATGACCCGTTTCACAGGTAAAGACATGAAGTCGGGGGAAGTCAAGTCATTTGCCAAGTTCACACAGTTGATAAATGATGAAATGTGGGCCCGCATCCAGTCTTTGGGGAGCCGGATAGAATCTCACTGTGCGTATTTGGCACATTTGACTTTCTGTCTCCCTTTTGCCCCGTCCCTTCTCTAGGCCTCGGGGCCTGATGGCAATGCCAGCCCCGGGGGTTTGCCTGGGGGCCTGCCTCCCAGAGGCTGTACTCCAGCTTGTGGGATTGTTCTAGAGCTGCTGTCACCGGATCACAGGCCAGTTGGCGTGGAGATGGAGAACCTCAGAAGTGTCACACTTCAGTTTTGGGGTTTGGAACAAGAGCTGGGCGAGCCAGGATGGTTTAGAGTGCAGAGCCAGAGCACGTGACAGAGCCTGTTCGCTCCAGAATGGAGGGTGCAGGGTGGGCAGGTGTCAAAAGGCAGGAGAGCATTTCAGCAGGCTCAGCCACCCCAATTCTGTGGGTCATACACAGAATGGTTTCCTCTTCCTTGGGTCTCCTATAATTCTCAAATTAAGAAGTCTTCTGTAAAGCCCCAAACTGTCCTATTAATGGGCATAGTTCCAACAATCTTAAGGAATGAATGATTTGTAAAATAGCCATGTGCTGCATCTCTCTTTACGCCCGTCCTTTACAAAATGAAAGTACATCATTACTGAAAACGCAAGATCTGACCGGAGGAAACCCTTCCTACTGCCCCATCCCATAAACCCATAACACAGGAAGAAAAGCATCCTTTAGCTGGAATGATTTTCACTTTCCCTTGCTAGATATTTATGTGATAAACCCATCACATAAAAACCAATGCCATTAGGAGTGCCTAGATGGATCCGTCGGCTGAGTGTCTGACTCTTGATCTCAGCTCAGGTCTTGATCTCAGGGTCATAAGTTCAAGCCCTGCAATGGGGTCTTTGCTGGGTGTGGAGCCTATTCAAACAAAATCCCACCAATACTCTTAGTAATTGAGAAAGAATAAGTGAAGAATGTGGTAAATAATGTGGTGAGGTAGCTCGCCAGGGGTAGCAGCTGAAGATAGAATGTAGGTAGTGATGGAACCCCAAGATCTGGATGTTCCTTCTTGCTTCCTCTTAAGAAAGCACCTCAGTGCACAGGGAAACAATGCAGGAATTTGTGTTCTAGTGTATACTTTTTAAATGAAATAAGAATCACTATTGGTATTTCAACATATTACCTAGAACACATTTCTGATGATCAGGGAATCGATGGCAGATTTTGTTGTCTTAACCACACATATGATAAAACCTGTTTGGGTGAAGAGATCATGGGTATCTTGGATTAGATCTGGGGGGAAATTCTTGCAGCTCTGGGATTTGAAGGATGCATGGGACTTGGAAATATCTGCGCATTTCCTCTATGGTTCTTGAATTTTGCCTTGCTCCTTGGCCATTCCATGTGAGAAAAGCAACCTGCTTAATGGGGGCATCAGAAATCAAGAAGCAGCCATCTGGGTGGTTTCATCTAATAATTTTCAGTTGTAATTTCTAAAAGGGTCTAGAATCATTTGAGGAGGTCAAGCATCACTGGACCAAGAGAGTCCCATAGGCTCCCACCTGTCCCAGGCTTTGTTTCAAATTTGGTTCATAGACCCCACAGGCATGAGGGCAGTGTCTCTGTCATCAAGCTATGTCCAATCTGTTGTGTTGATTTAGCACTGTTTTAAACTGGATTGTGACAGAAGTTGTTCAATGTGAAGTTTTCTTGATTCGGTGTAGTTTAAGAAACAAAGTGACTTTAGAACCATTTTCGGCCACTAAAACACATTTTCTCCCATACCAAAAATGTATGGCTGTTTTCTGCTACTCTTGTCCCACAAAAGAGGGAGGAGGCTTTTCACAAGTAGGAACTCTCTACCCCAGGGTCCCCTACACCAATGTATTCTCCTGGGCCATAGCTCTGTTGGGGAAACACTTTTGCTCCTCCAAGCACTGGTGGTCATCTAGTTCATTATCAGCACTATAGATACAGACCCACCAATGAAACCTACATTTTACTGCATTTAACTTTGAAGGCATGTATCTATATCAAACAGAATGCTGGTCGTGTTGTAGTCTACATATAGAGAGGGCTCCGCTTGCTACACCTCTATGTATTCTTAGTAATCTATTGCGGCTTTAATTTCAGCATTTTAAGAGCTATGTAAATTCAGATCACCAAGGTGGTCTAAAGGGGTGGTCCAACTTCATATCTGGCTTTATTCCACACAGCCCCCCAACCATCTTTCTTTTCCCAGTGCTCCAGTTCCAACCTGTGTCTTGGTCCATACAGCTACCTGAACAGAATCCCATAGTTTAGACTCATAAACAACAAAAATGTATTTTTTACAGTTCTGGAGGCTGGAAATCTTAGATCAGGGTGTCAGCATGGTCTGGTTCCAGTGAGGACCCTCTTTGGGGTTGCAGATGGCCATTTTCTTGTATCCTTGTGTGGTAGAGAGACAGCTGTGTGGGGTTTCTTTCATAAAGACACTAATTCATGAGGACTCCATCCTCCCAGACGCCCCACCTCCTAATTACCATCAACATGGGGGTTAGAATTTCAACACGCAAATTTGAGGGGGATGAAAATGAAGTCCCTAACCCCTTATACAAATTTTTATCTTACTGGATTGTTCCTATCTTAGTAAATTAACTTACATTCTTTCAGAACAAGCCAGCATATGCATAAATAAAAATAAGCAGAGCCATAGCAGCACATTAAAAAAAAGAAGAAGAATCTAGCCAATGATCCTGTTGAAAAACTGCTTTCCTTCCACTGATCTCTGCAATGATGGAGGTTATTAAGGTTGGCTTTACAAATAGAAGTACTCTCGACCTAGTATAATTTTTTCAAAGATCTTATTTATTTATTCCAGAGAAAGAGAGCAGGGGGTGGAGCAGAGTGAAAGGGACAAGCAGACTCCACAGTAAGCGTGGAGCCCAATGTAGGTCTCGATCCCAGGACTCTGAGATCGTGACCTCAGTCAAAACCAAGAGTTGGACACCTAACCGACTGAGCCACCCACACACCCCTACCTAGTATGATTTTTATATTTCTGTTCACCGAAAGGGTTCCCTTTCATGAACCAACAGTGCCCTGGCTGTTCTGGGAACTATAGTCATTCCTTAACGAGTATATCGGATAGAGCCCTACCAGTGTACAAATGACTTAGTGCAGACGAAGGTTATCTTGTCCTATTTCTTCCTGGGATCAGGCTTGGGTGAAAGGGCCATGAAAAGCAATCAGAGACCGTTAGACAAATTTATTTTCTCCACAACTTGATTAGAATCAGGCCTTGATGTTACAGAAATTCATACTTTGTGGAAAAACCCATCCTATCCTTTCATGAAACAAAGATAATCTCAAGAAAAAGAAGAAATCATCCTTTTTCCCTCCTCGCTTTCTTTATTGTAAACCACTATTAAAAATTGTTTCTGAAGGGACACCTGGCTCAGTGGTTGAACATGAGCATCTCCCTTCCACTCCAGACGTGATCCTGGGGTCCTGGGATCGAGTCCCACATCAGGCTCCCCCCACAGGAAGCCTGCTTCTCCCTCTGCCTATGTCTCTGCCTCTGTGTATGTGTGTGTCTCTCATGAATAAAAATATAAAATCTTTAAAAATTTTTTTTAAATCATTTCTGAAAAAGTAGTAACTATATGGGTCTTGCGTGGGTATTGGGAGCTTTTTGTCCAAACAATCTATAATGCTGACATTTACTTTTCTTTCATTATTCTCTTCTATGTCACATTGAAAGAGTGGTTTAGGGGATGTTTATCCTCAATATTTGGTCCAGTGTGGTGTTCCCCTAAGTCACAGGGCTCCCAGATCAGTAGTATCAGTATTAATTATTCTAAATGTAAATTTTCCCCACATCTACTAAATCTGGAGCACAGTGCAGCCGGGAAGCCCACCCTGTTTGTTTCAACACACCCTACAGGGGATTTTAATCTACTATCAGGGTTGAGAGCCACTGTTCCAATGAAATAACCGGTCCTGTGTTTCTTCTGGGCCTCCTCATCTTTACTGTGTGTGTGACTTTGGGCTTCTCAAAAAAATTCAATCTTAACTTCACCACCTCGGCCGATCAGATTTTCAAATTTCAAAATATTTTATTTTCTCACTTCTTGCCTTTGAGGTCGACTCATACAAGTTTAGTAGATGCCTTATTTCCCTGGTAAATTGGGAAGGAATTTAAATTAATAGTTGGAGGGAGATGTTGAGATTTTTCTGCCAATATTTAGTGTACTTACTATGCTGTATTTTAAATGATCCCAACCATTTCCTACACAAATTTCTAGTGATACCATTTAAAGACACTAAGTTTAACAGAATTTCCTTGTCAGAAAGTGCCTAGTATAAAGATAATAGAAGCTTCCCAGAATAAGAATGACTATTTATGTGGTAGGTCACTGTGAGAATATTACCTAACAGGATCAGGGAAATTAAAATTTACATTTAATCAGGGAAATTAAAATTTACATTTAGAATCTACTTTCAGATCATTAGAGAATCAGATACTTTTGCTTACCCTTTTTTAGAATTCAGAATTAGGAAGAAGATGACTCTAGTACCATACAGGGTGAAAAACGTAACTTTAGATCAGTAAGAGGGGCACCTGGGTGGCTCAGTGGTTGAGTGTCTGCCTTCAGCTCAGGGCATGATCCCAGGGTCCTGGGATTGAGTCCCATATTGGGCTCCCTGTGGGAGCCTATCTCTCTGCCTATCTCCCTGTGGGAGCCTATCTCTCTGCCTCTCTCTGTGTCTCTCATGAATAAATAATAAAATCTTTTTTAAAAAGACCAGTAAGAAATTAAGAATTCATCCAGTAAATTCTCTCACTTAGGGTTGAAAAGAATGCTATCATACTCATTCAGTTAGCTTTCATTAATGATCCAAATATAAATAAGTCCCTGCTTTGGAGGAGCTCAGAGGCTGGGGGAGAAGCCCAAAACACTTACAGGATGGGACCAAACCTACTCCATTAAGAGCCATTGTCTGAGACTCAGTTTTACCATAAATACCTCAGTGGTTGGCTTCTCTGGGGAAGAAAGATTGGTGATGACCAGGAGCCCAAGGTGAGGTTATACAGTCTTGGGTTTAAACTGGCTGTGGCCCTGACCAGCTAGTTGTAGGATTTTAGACACATTGTTTTTAGATCCTCAGTTTCCTTATTTTTAATGTAGGAAAAATAGTATCTGTCTTTAGATACTATGAAGCTGACTTTATGTAACCCTTCGTTTATTCAAAAAATTGGTATTAAACGCTAGCTGTGGTGTCAGGCAATGTGCTAGGGATGGAGAAAACCAAGATAAGATCCCATTTTGACAGATGTCACCACCATCCACTTATTTGCTTCAGCTCCACCCATCCTCCATTTCTCTCTCTGTCCCTCTCTGCAGCTCAGATTATTTGTATGTGTCCATGTTTCTCCATCTCTGCTGCTGCCACACTAGCTTGTCTCACCTGGACTGTGAAGACTAGAGTAGCCTTCCCAACTGTCTCTTTCTTCCACTGTAGCCTCTCTTGATCTCTCCCCATGACAGCTAGGGTGATTTTCTTAACACTTAAATTGGATCCTGTCTCTTTCTGCCTAAAAACCAACCGTGGCTTTTCACAGTTGTAAGATAAATCAAGACTTCTTACTGTTGTTTTAAAAAATAGGGCACAAACTGGCTTCCAGTTTGACTTTCTGGTGTCATTACCTGCCACACCACCCTTCTCACCTCTCACAGCCCTTGGCGGTCCCTCCATGGCCTCCACCATTCTGTCCTCCAGAGTCTTTACTGTTGGTCCGTTAGGCTTGGAATCTCTTCTATCCATTGCATGACTGATTCTTATCTTCCAGGTGCCAACTAGTTGTCACCTCTTCAGAGATTTCTTTTTGACCACTGTCTTCCCAACCACCTACCTGATTCCCAGCATTCTTATTTTATTTTTTCCCCCCCACTGGACTTCCAGGGCTGGCCGCAATGCCTTTCTCACAATAGAACAAATGTTGAATGAAGACAGTGTCTCTTCTCTTGAAGTAAGCAGTGCAGTGAAGGGATTAAGTCCAATGGCCATTGTGGCATGATGGCAATGGTAGGAGGAGGATTCCTCTCTTAGGAGCATTCAGGGTAAGTATTACTGAAAAGTTGGGAATAAGAGAAAGCATGCCAGAGAAGATGAATCTAGAGAGTTTAAGGATCTCTAATAACTATATTGGATGTTACAATATTAACATTTAACTTCTTCCAATTTTGACATCAAAGCAGTATTTTTTAAAGATTATATTTATTCATTTGAGAGTAGAGGGAGGACAAGTGGGGGGAGCGGCAGAGGGAGAGAGAGAGAGAGACAGAAGCACACTTCCCACTAAGCAGGGAGCCTGATGTGGGACTCGATCCCAGACCTGAGCCCAAAGGAGATACTTAACTGACTGAGCCATCCAGGGGCCCCAAAAGCAGTGGTTTTCAATCTTTTTGTTGTTGTTGTTATCACCTCCTTAAGCAGGAACCTTTCTAGGCATCCTAATCATCATCCTCTCCTCTCCTCCCAATAACATTATATACCACAAATATACTGTGCATCTGATTATGTACTCTGTGTACATCTATGCTTTATACAAAGAAAAATTTTTTTTAACTTTCTAAGAGCAAATTTTTGCCCCCCGCCCCCCAGGATATAGTTGCCCTCATTGAAAATGCATGTATGAAAGCGTTTAATATAAAGATCATGGGACCAAGTTTTGAAGAAAAAGCAATTGATATGCCTTTGTAGTACTTGCTCTTTAAACGTTAAGTAGACTGTGTACTGTTATAAAAAAATTGTTTTTTTTCCATTGGGGGAGAAGAGATGAAATTGTTGGTTTTTTTTTTTTTTTTAATGTGATATACATGGTCATTGAAGTGAAAAGTCCCCATCAGAAGCGCAACAAAATTTCACACAATTATGTGTGCCAGTATATAATGGGGCACCTGCCTCTATGAAGAACATTAAAAGGTATATTAGAGGAACTTGTATTTTTAGGGAAAAAAATGTGACAGACAAATGCACAGTTATTGCACAGTTCGGGAAGGAACATGTGGGGGCTGCATGATTCTGAGTACTTGATGGTGTATTAAGGAAGATGACCTAGCAAGATGGTGTTGCCTGTGAGGTGATTTAGAAATAGCAATGAGGTTATTAGGTGAGTGAGTGCTGATAAAGTTACCTGGAAGAAAATTAGGGCTGAGGGATCTGGGTTGAAGGTTCAGGGAGGGAAGAAAACATTTTCGGAGAGTCTGTAATCTGGCTTCCGTCCGGATCTCACTCTTGCTGGAGGTGAGTGCTGATTGGAAGAGGTTCACTAACCCAGGTAGATACCAAGTGGCTATTTTTTGGACAGTGGAGGGCCTAGAGTTGGTGTGGGGAATGCTGGTAGAGGAGTTTTTAAGTCGTGAAAGGTAGCCCGAGGGCAAATCATGTATCACTCAACGGTTCCACTTGCTTATCTTTCAGGAATTTTAAGAAGGTTAAAGCACTAAGTTGGTTAAATGGCTTAACTCTATAGGCTCCATTTATCTTCTTGCTGTTATTTGGCCCTGACACTTGGACTCCACTTCGGTATTATACTAAGAAGGGCATCACCCAGAAAATGGTGGGCTTCAAATTCTCTACTCTTAGCAGAATTTGTTTTCATTAGCCAAGCAGAATTGAGCTTTGCTGCTGTGCGGTGAAATGAGGCGTGACTTAGCTTGATGGTCCATGAAGGATGCTCTGGGAGGGTGACATTTAGATCCTTTGAAGCTGACTCTTCTATTTATACCAAGGATAGTTTTTGCAGTAACACAAGAGACAAGATATTTCCTAGTTTTATGGACAGATACATCCTTTTCTTTCATTTCCCGCTTAACCAGCCTCCTTGTTGCCAATTATTATTCTTTCTCGTCTATTTAATGTAGTCTTCACTCTCTTGACAGATTAATGTAAATCATCACTTTCATAATGCATCTCCCTTCAGAAACCTCCTGCCAACCCGTACCGCCTGCAGACTGCTGAATTTTATTAACTGGCCAACCCACACTGCCCTTTTTTTCCCCACCATTCTTCCTAAGACTCCAAGGTTTAATCTGTTTCTTTTCCTTAAGGCCTGTTCCCTTCAGCAGCTTCTCAAGCCCTCTGCCTTCTCATGCTTACAGCCTGCCTTCTGTTCTTTCTTGTAGCACCCCTAACTTCTACCTTCTGTTATTGGGCACAAGGTACCCACGGATCATGGCTTATATCCATGATGGTTCCTTTCATACTAACTTCAAACCCACCCGAGTTCTAGCAGTGTTTGGATATATAGTGGTCACTCCAGTTTGCTCTTCACTTGATATTATATAAATTAATCTTGGGCATTCCTTTAAGACCTCCTATGTCTTTTTATGCAACCAGCGTTCAACCCCGGAGATGGCTTGCTGCCGTCTATTTTTATACACTACGTACATGTACTGAACTAAATAAATGGCTATTACATGAATTTTGTTATTTGAGCACTGAACAAATGAGAAAGGATATTGAATTATTGTTTGGATGAACGGATAGCACAGATTTTGCCCTACGGGAATGTTTTCCTATTCTGTACAAGTTCCTGGATTATTACTATGATATTGACCTCCAAGAGTTTATTTTTTCATTTCTACACAATACTGGAGTTTCTGTGCAGTTTTTGTTGTGATAAAAAAATACATAAAATTTATCATTTTAAAGTATACCGTTCAGTGCCCATTAAGGATTTTCATTCACATTGCTGAGCAACCATCATGACTGTCCATCTTCAAAACTTTTTCATGTTCTCCAGCTGAAACTCTATGCACATTAACCCCAATTGCCCATCCCTCTCCCCCCAGCTCCTGACAACTACCATTCTACTTTCTCTCTCTATGAATTTGACTAGTCCAGGCATAGTACTACCTCACAGAAGTGGGATGATATAGCCACTTGTCCTTTTGCAATCAGCTTATTTCACTTAGCATGAGGTCTTCAAGGTTTATCCACATTGTAGTTGTTGTGCCCAAGATTGTGAATCCGAGAAACCACCAAGGAGCTGACACCGATGCAAACACACGAGGGTTTATTTACAAGCTCGAGCTTGGGTCCAAGTATACCCGACACAGCAGAGCAGGGACTTGGACCCCGAAGTGGGTTACAGCTGGGTTTTTTATAGGCTGATCTAGGGGATTTTCAGAAGGGGTGGAGGAATTTCTCAAGTTCTGTTTACATTCTGATATGGGGCTTAAGGGCATTGAGCTCTGTTCTCATTCTAATATGGGCCTTTCTACCACGGGCTGGGCTCTGGTGTCTTTCTGATATGGGTTTCTCTGCCCAGGGCAATTCTGAGCTCTGTTGTCTTTCTGATATGGGATTACCTGCTGAGGACATTGAGGACATTCTGCAGTTTTTCCCATAAAGTTCAGCTCTTATTCACAGGGGCCTAAGATGGCTGTACTTGTGCTAATGCTAAACTTTAGGTGGGATGGCCTTAATCTTTTTGGCCCCCACATAGTAGGTGTCAGAATTCTGTTCCTTTTCAAAGCTGAGTAATATTCTGTTGCATGTGTACACCAAATCTTGTTTATACATTCATCCATCCATGGCCTCATGGGTTATTTCTAGCTTTTGGCTGTTGAGAATGATGCCGCTGTTAACCTGGGTGTACAAACAGACCTCCAAGAACTTTCTAAGGAAACTATTATGTTCAGACAGCTTATGCTGTTACCTTAGACTATATGGCATGAATTGAGTTCCTCCTATACAATATAATCCCTAATTTTAAAATGCTGCTGGGTAAAAGTACTTTTAAATTTAAATATGTACCATCTCTTCCAGTTCAAATAGTGATATTTTTCAGCAACTTTTTTTTTATAGTACAAGAAAATTAGGAAAAATATCTGGAGTACTAAATATGAAAATCAGCTTATTTTTAGAATATGTTTGTTCTCAACCTGGCTAATTGTTAGATATAATTACCAATCTTGGACTACAAGTATTGTAAGCTATGCAAACATTAAAGTTTGAAAAATACAGAACATCTCTTAAGGGTTTGTTTGCAGGTGAATTTATATCCTTCTATGCAGTAGCAATTCAAGATAAAAATATTGAGGTCCTAGTTGGAAAACAAATTTGGCAAATCAAATATTGTATAAGCCTAGAAAACATGTGAAAATATTATCCTAACTCAATTTCATGTTTCACTATCGGTTTGCATGTGGTAAATTTCTACTTGTATTGATTCTAAGAGTTTTTGTACACTCCATGAAGATGGAGGTTTTATCTGTTTATTGCACACAGTAGGAAGTCATTAGATATTGGATGCACCTAAATGAATAATTACAACAGTATCATTTGGAAAGTCCTCTATAGATTCCTTCATGCTTTCAAGTGAAATTAATAGACAGAAAATAGAGCCTGCCTCCCCCCAAAACCCCACAAAGGACATAAATAATAATATCAAGTCGAGTTTTTTCACAGTTTATTCTAATTTTAATCACCAGCTAATTCAAGGCCTATGCATGCTAGTAAAAAGAAAGTAAAGAAGGTGAATTTCTAAAAAGCTTTTTCAAAAATTTTGCTCTTGATCGTACCTCAACATTGATTTACTTTCTGAGACATTTTTGTGATACTTAAAAAAATATATAGTTTGGGCTTTTCTAAAAAAGAAATCTAAAAAGGAATAAATAAAATATATGTAAAAAAAGAAAAAGGTCTTATTGCTGCTTTAAATTCACACTTGAAGTTGTGAATATTATAATGTCATGCAGTAATGGCAGCAGGAGAATTGGATCCATTGTCCTTTGAGTCTCCGGGCCACCTTTGCTACGTTTATTCTGCAGAAATGTCACTGTCCTCTGGAACTGTTCTGGAGGAAGGAGGTGGCCAAGGCCATCTGACTGCACATGTGCTTTTCTGGGCTAGGACCATCCTACTAGAGCTCCATGGTGGTCACCTACAGTGCATAGATTACTTCTGTGCTGTGGTGCACCAAATCCTTCAGGCTTCAGAGAGCCAAGCAATAGTGCATCCAGTCAGGAACTAAAAATGTATTTACCTGAGTGGTGTTCCATGGCATGTCCAGTGGTGAAGAGAAATTCACCAAACATGGCAAATAATCTTTTCTCCCTTTTATATTGTTATCCATATTGTTGCTAATTTAAAATATTCATAATATTCTAGACACAGTGTAATCAGTTGGACAGTTCTTACCACCATTCTGTGAAGGTAGAGTGCTAACATATTTGGGGTTTCTTTTAAGAAAGTCATATTTTAGGGGCACCTGGCTGGCTCAGTTGGTGGAGCATGTGACTCTTGATCTCAGAGTTGTGAGTTCGAGCCCCGCACTGAGTGTGGAGATTACTTAAATATTTTTTTAAAGAAAGAAAATCATATATTATTGTTTTTTTATGTACACACACACACACACACCTTTTCAAATGATAAATGAAATAATGGAATTCCATAATGAGACATGGAAGAAGGGCATGGAAGAAAAAAGAGGTGTTGTTCCAATTCATATTTTACCTCCATCCTTGTGGGTTTTGTTAGATTAATTTAGAGCAGTTTAGGAAGAACCAGAGCTAGTCTTCTGGCCTCATGTGTCGGACATTTGTTTCCATATTTATAGTCCTTCTGTCAAAGGTGAGCTCTCAAAGGTTGAGTAGGAATGAGTCCTGATGGAAGGCGTCCCAAATTCATTTTTTTTATAGGATTTATGCAGTCATGGCTCTGATGGTTAAGTAGGATTTTTTTTAATGTATATCTGTAGGAATATTTCAAATTATTCACCCTTTTTTCCTGTAGGAGTTCTGATATATACAGATGTGGAGGTTGAGTTCATCAATTGTTTTGGGAGAATTTTCTTTTTAGCAAATTATAATCTATTTGGAAACCTCTCCTAAAAAAGGGAGGGAGGGACTCTCCTTATTGTCTATTTCTCTATCCCAGTTCCTTCTTCAATTACCCTTGGTTCCAGAGAGCACTAGCCTCCCAGTATGCAGCTTGTCTAGCCATGTCTTCTCACCTTTGTCCAGAGTAACACTGTCATTGTAGACATATTCCTCCCTGGAGTGACCCGACTCTGGGTTTCGCTCTCGTTTGGTAGCTCTCTCCCCCGCTGGTTCCCTCAGAATCCAGTATCCATGATTTTTCCCTTGATTCTCCTTACATAAATTTATGTTATCAGACTATATATCCTTTGTTTTTAGCATTTTGATAAAATGTATTTTTTTGGCCATTGTACTTTTACCCAAGTCTGGATCTCCTCGGGATGGTTGGAAAATGCCAGTGGCTTCCAATCTGGACTCTGTCACCCCAGGAGGGAGTTCGTCCGCTAACTGGTAAGACACAGCTGCCTCAGACTAGTGAAATCTTTCTGGCGCTCTGGAGAGAGAGCTGAGGTGTCATTTTTTTCCCCTTTTGGATTTTCACTTTTTCCAAAACCAGATACTGCTCCACTCTCACAGTCCACAACTGATCCAGTTCTGGGGAATGGATACTCCATCTTGGCCACTTGCCTACACAGAAGCTAGTAGCATGTGATCTCCAGCAGCCATGACTGCACAGTCTTTCTCCAGAACCCTGTAAAATGTCCAAGGTTCCTGGACAGAAGAGTCACAATAAAAATTTATGAAAATGTCTAAAAATAGAAATAGTTTCTCATACTGCCCATAAGACAGCAAATAAAAGCTATTTATGAAGCAATCATGGATAGTATTTATTTTCATGTAATCTGAGATGGATTTCCTACCTTCTCTTCTCTCTTCAAACTAATTATTCTTTCACTTTTAAGTTTTTTATTTTTTAAATAAAAAATTCCCCCACTAAAAAAAAGAAAAAATCCCTCACTTCGTATAAAGAAAACAGAAGTTTGCAGATGGTAACACACTCATGCAGCCACCAGTCTATAAACCTGTTTTCATCTATGTTCCAGATTTCCTTCTTCCCTCCTCCTAGAACAGAGGAGGCACCTCCCTTGCTGTCAGATTTCTCTTGTTCTGTGTCTCACCTACCCAGAATTTCCTACCTTCATTCATCTTCTCTTTCCTATAGCATCCAGGTTTTCTCTCTGTACTGGATGTTTCCATCAGCATGACATGCCATGGAGGTGCCCATCCTGCAAGCCTTATTTCCTAGCTCCTTCAGCTACAGCTTCATCTCTCTTTTCCCCTTCCAGGCCAGAGTTTCTCAATTGAACGGTTGCTGCAACTTAACTTCTCTCCTCTCCAGTCCCAAGTCCATCCCTTCAATTCCAACTCCACCAAATTGTTCCCAGCAAGGTTGGCAATCTGTGCTGTCAAATAAGCCAAAAGCTTTGGTTTTTGTCTTCCTCAAGCTGTCAGCATTCAGAGTGGTTGACCATTCTTTCCAACTTGAAATGTTATCTGCTCTTGGCTTCTGTGATACCATGTTCTTTAGCCATTCCTGGCCAATTTTTACCTTCCTATCTACCCTCCTACCTTCCTTCCTTCCTTCCTTCCTTCCTTCCTTCCTTCCTTCCTTCCTTCCTTCCTCTCTGTCTCTGTCTCTGTCTCTGTCTCTGTCTTTTTCTTTCTTTTTGGGTTGGGAAGACCAGGCTCATCCCTCTATACTTAACCTTTCAAAGTAGGATTTTTCAATACTCAGAACATGGCTCTCATCTTTTCTTTACTCTCCACTCTGAATTCCAATTTATATTTATAGCCTATATAGCAGCTCCACTTACATGTTCATTCAGACCATCTCCAGAATGTTTCCATCTCCAAAATGTACCCAGCTTTACCACTGCAACACTAGTCCACGCCACCATTATCTCTCATCCGGGCTCTACTTCTTCTCTTTCTCTTTTCCAACTTGTTAAATAAAATTAGAGAAAATTGACATCATGCCAATTTAAGCATGGGGCAAGTAGAAATGGGAAAGGAGAAGATATATTGAAAAACTATATATATTTAGCAAGTAGATAGACTTTGTGAGCCAGTGGGAAATGGGAAGGCGCTAAAAGGAAGGAGTCCAGGCTAAGTGCTATTAAAGAAAATGGGGGAAAATATGAAAGTTTGGACTAGGTGACTTAATTCTTGGACATGTTGAGCTGTGGATTGTCTGCTGGATATTCTTGGAGGCAGTTGGATATAGAACCAAGTCTTCAGGGCTAAATATATAGACCTAGAACCAATCATTTTAGGTTATACCTGAAGCCATGGAAGTGAGTGTAGTCACTTGAGAAAACTGTATAGGTGACTAAATAAGAGTGTCAATCCTGCTTCTCAGCCCCTATTGACTTCTTACATTTTCCTTCTGATCCAGATCTGCATCCCTCCTATCTTCATAGCTGCACATCACCTACAATTACCACTGCTTATTCCCTTCCTAGGATACATACGGAGTGAAGCACAGTGTTCCATGAACCTTTTCAGTCTTGTTATTTACAAAGATAAGCACGTAGGTCTACTTTCTTTATAAAGTTTTTGGCACTAAATAATCTTAATTATCTAGACCAAGAAGGAGAGTGACAACACTTGACAAACAAGTACAGTCACACCCTCTCCCACCCCACCAGGGATGGATTATCTGACATTCCAGTGACAGTGCGTGAAGCCAAGAATCTCAAAGCAGCAAACAAAACCTTTCTGTCCTTAAAGCAATTATAACATCTAGGCGATGAAACTGAAGTCTGTTTTCATCCATTTTACCTACACTTCTGATGAGCTTGGTTTTCTGACTGTGGCTGTTAATTTTGAATTGTATGAAAATCCTAATGGAAGTTTCTATCCTTGTGTTTCACCAGAAGGAAGAAAATCAGATTCCTTTCTAGTCAGTTCATTTGATCATACGTTATGGATACTAGCAATTGCTGAAGGACCAAGAAACTCTCAAGACTTCACAATCTTTGTCTAAAAATTCTGCCTCTGTGGGCCTAGGACAGGTTCTAGACCAATGACTATTAGAAACATGTATTAACAAACAGAACCTTAGAGTGAACCTTAGATTGAAACAATTCTAAACAAAATGTGGAATTTAAATAACGTCCAGATAATGTTGAAATAATGTTTTAAGCGGAATAGAATGAAACAGAAAGGCATTCTGATTTCTTCAAGAGTATGCAGTAATCCTTCTAAAGTCATTCAGTTGAAGTGATAAATTGGCATCACAATCTCCTTTTGTCACAAACATCAAAAATTCACTGATCGTGGCTAGTGCTAGAGTTAAACTTCACTTTGAGATGCTTCACACTTGAAGACCCATCTGTATTCTCAGGGAATGTGCCCAGTATATGCCAGGCCCTGGGGAAATAATGATGAATAAGAGGTAATTCCTACCTCGACAGACTTACAGCTTGGTGAATTTACAGTCTAGTTAGACAAGACCTGCTTAAAAGATACAGAGCATTCCGGAGTGGTAGATGTCAGGTGCCTGGGGAGTAGCATATACATTAAGTGCTTCGGGATGTTACAGGGGGAGAGTCTTGTAGGCTGCAGTAGAGTGACAGGAGAATTTCCTGCTGTCTGTACAGCAGGAGTGTCCAGGAACCTGGGAGCCCAATGTCTTTGACATTTCAACCCAATTCAAATGGCTTCGCTCTGTGTAGCTTTTCTGTCAACCTGCTCCTCTTCTAAACCCCTCCGAAGCATGGTTGATCCATCCCTCCTCTGCCTCGATCACACTTCCGCTCTTTATTCTCCACTGAAATACCTGGGGTGTGTTGCGGTTGCTGGCAGGTCTCTTTCTCTTTGAGATCACATCTCAAGATGGGAGATTTGTCTTGTCCGTCTTTGAATCTCTACTGCCTAACTGCCTAATACTGTACCTAGACTATTAGTGCTCCTCAAAAAGTGTTCTAACATGAGGGAATAAAGAATTGAATGGTTTCACAAGATGCGAGTTGGCCCTGAAGGAAGTTTGCAACTTTGCACACAAAGGCCTTTACACAGGCACAGGGTAATCAGAAATAAAGTAAATTAAATAGACTCTAATTAAGGGTTCTCAAACTTCAATGTGTCTGTGTTAGTTAAGACTATTAAATATGCAGACTATTAAAAATAATAGGGACCCCCCACTTCAGACTTAGTAAGTTTGAATCTCAAAGCATCTGAATTTTTTTTAAAAGCTCTGTAGGTAACGGTTATTGCCAAGGTGGAGGATCATTGAAAATCTCATGTCATTGACTTTTTTGGGAATGAGGCGTTCCATATTGGTTTTCTGGATAACTGGCCCTGGCTGCTGTGAACAAGCAAATATTTTAAATTTGACGGAAGTGTATGTAAAATACTCTCCTGCCTTCTTAAACAAAAGCCTCATATATGGTCTGCTATTGCCTTTGGGAGGACATGGCCCCTGGGTGATGTGGTTTTTCTTGTTCTTTCTTTAGTGGATCTATCAGTTAGTTATGCCATCTCCTGACAACCAGCTGTTCTCTTGCTGATATATATTTTTTTAATTTTATTTATTCATGAGAGAGAGAGAGAGAGAGAGGCAGAGACACAGGCAGAGGGAGAAGCAGGCTCCATGCAGGGAGCCTGACATGGGACTCGATCCCAGGTCTCCAGGATCATGTCCTGGGCTGAAGGTGGTGCTAAACCACTGGGCCACCCAGGCTGCCCTCTTGCTGACATTTCTGCCTCTCTTGTGCCATTGGCCTGTTGCTTTTAATATGCCATTGTCTAGGCCAACAGATAGCCCAACTTTTTAGCAGCTGTATTTTGAATGAAAAACTAAGCTTATGGACTTGAGGAACTTTATGAAAAGCTATTTTAGGTGCCCCAAAAGGTACTTTTGTTTACTTCTGGCAAATTTCTAAAACATACCTGACCCCAGAAGTCTGACCTCTAACTGGAGTGTTCATAGAATTACTTTAGAAGAATTATAGATACCTTTGGTTCTAAGTACCTTATTTTACACTTAAGCAGACTGAGGCTTAGAGATTTAATGACTTTCCTGAGTTGGGAGATATTATTAATAAACCAGGTTCAGGGACACCGGGATGGCTAAGTCAGTCAAATGTCCAACTCTTAATTTTGGCTCGGGTCAGATCTCAGGATCATGAGATCAAGCCCCACATTAGGCTCTGTGCTGAACATGGGGTTCTGCTTGAGATTCTGTCTCCATCCCTCTGTCCCTGCCCCAATCCCTTACCCGTCCAACCCCTACTCACATGCTCACTCTTAAAAATATAAACATACAAACAAACCAGGTTAGATTTGCATGATTTTATAGCGATTTTCTAAAATCTAAATTACATCCGTGGCAAAGATATTTGGCTCCGAGTAAGAATAAAGGTTGGTACAGTTTCTCTAATTTCCCCATGCTTTCTTTCCAAACCTATTTAATCACATCTGTATTTATGTTCAGTCTTTTCCACCCAGACAAATCATTGGTACCTGGTTCTATTTAGTTTTGTATGTAACCCAACAACTTAAACATAGAATATTTTCACTGTTCTTTTTTCTTTCTTTGTTGTGTTCCAAATCCATTTTTCAATCAAGAGTGTATATGACTTAATAATGAACATTTTACATAAAGTTTCTATCTTAGGAATTGCTACCTGTAAATATGTGTATGAAATGCCTTCTATTCAAGGAAGTCCGATGTTTGTACGAGGCAAAAGAAATCCAGGTTTTTGTTTTCTTAAAATGTATGCAGGAGAAAAACTTTAGAATTTTATGAATGCCCGTAGCGTAAATACAAAATGTAGCTTAAGGTTTTCAGTGAAAGATAGCATCTTTTGAGGGTAAAATGCCAATGATACACTGAGGAAGCCAAGTATTGATGTGAATGAATATACTACTTACTGGGTTTTTAAAAATGTTCAATACTTTTGTTTCATGTGCTTAAAAATGTTTAAAATGTTGCCATCCCTGCCTGTGTATGTGTATATTGTATATGTATGTATGTACACAAATATGTGTTTCATCCACTAATACAAACTTTTCAAATATGGCAAAGGCTGTAATAATATGGTTTAGAATTATCTTTGGCTTTTCTCCTTCTCTGGGTCTGCTTCAGTGTATTCACCGGAATTTTACAGTTCAGCAGATTCTGTGACACTGTGGCTCTTCACTCCTTTAGACTCACTTTCATAAGCAGCTAGCTTGGTGTCTTCATTGTCTGGCACACACAGTATGCAGACCAGCATGCGAAGGCTATAGTGACTAAATAAAAAGACGAAGGGAACACCCCCTTCCCTTAAATCTGGTCGAGAAGACAGACACTTGAGATGGAAAGGGTATGAATGTATGAGGCAAGCATGAGAGATTCCATTCTACTGGCTCTAAGGACTTTCAGTGGCATGGGGGACATCACTTCAATTCCTGCACATGGAGCACGGCCAAGTAGAGGGTATGGAATATAAGGATTGGAAGGTTTGTCAAATGAGTATTTCTCATAACCTTAAAATTAAGGAATTATGATAAATTATTATTAAAAAATTAACTGTCTTTTCCTCACAAAGTGTTATTAAAATATTTATTTTAACATCTTAATGACTCATTCTTGTGACTGCTGTGTTCTCCAAGATAGGAAACCGTGATCCTGCTGCCACTTGATTTGTTAAACTGCCCTTATTGTAAGCCTTTGGATTTTCCACTTCCTCTGGAGCACTTGTTAGTAGAAGCCTACAATTGGAGCAGAAATTATGGTGCAGTGGAGTTGGAATTATGGGTTAGAGTCCAGTGTCTACCACATATAACCATGTGGTTTGGAGCCTGCCATCTGATTTTCCTCATATGCAAATAGAAGTGATAATACTTAATTTATCTAAAAAGCATTTGACATTAGACTCAAAAGAGATCTTAAAATTTTCAATTTACGGTTGAGATGAAGTAATGATGACTAGGTAAAGGATGTACATAGTTAATGATGAACTGTCTGTAAAGATGTCTTATGAATTATAAGTCCCTCTACAGACATCATGTACCAATCATCAACATCATGATGTCACCACATATTTGTTTTTTTGCTTAACAGCTTTTAGAGTACCTACGTATAAAGTAACAAGTATGTCCCACCCCAGAGCTGTTCTCAACCTACCTAGTCCTCTCTCTCTCTTTCTCCTTCACAGCCATGATTTCTCCATCTGCTCTTCTATCTCTGATGTACCTTTGAGATTTAGGTTCCTCCATTTTCTTTTGGTGGAACATACCTTCCCAGCTTTGCTTCCTTTTCTATCTTCTTAAACCTTACAATTGACTGGCTGAACTATTTTTGGATAAGGAGTCGCAATTTATTTGAATTCAGCTCAACCTTCCACTCTACCTGCCTACTTTGGTTCCATGATGAAAGTCAACCTCTTTAACCTAATGTTAACACCCAGAGTGAGAGTGTGGCAAGTTGATAGAAGAGCTTCAGTGATCTTAATTTAAATCAGATCTGGCTTAAAATTGAGTCTGACATATCTATATCTCTTTAATAAACTTCTTGGGTTACTGTTTTCAGTTCAATTTTTAGAAAACAAGTGGCCTTTTAGGAAATCTTCTGGAAAGTTTTAGTCTTCAAACTCTGTGTGCTTCTGAATATTCTTCATAGCTTTGTTAAAAATGCAGTGTTTTAGGTTGGGGGTGAGACTTGCCATTTATATTTTTAACAGGCTCCACCCCCAGTGTTGGACTATGATGCAAAACAAAGTTTGAGCATCACTGTTCTAGAATACATTCTCTCTTCAAATGGAGATTTCCATTCTCCAAGAACACGGGGAGGTGTGAAAGTGCAGCAGAATTTGCATTGATGTTCTGTGCTATGGATGGTTCTTAATTGAAGACATACTTGAGAGTCAACCATGTGGTGCTTTTTTAAAGGCCATCAGTAAAAAAATATTCATGTTTTGGCTCCACCCACTGGCAATTCGGTGCAAGACTTTTCGGATGGAGTTCATACTTTTTTTTTTTTTTTTTTAAGTATCACAGGTAATTCTGTTTGGTTTACTATGATATGATACATTCACCAAGGAAACAAATGCATACTTTGGGTAGTAGTGTTTTGATTTAAGCTATATGTTAATTACCATGAAGCCAATATTGGGGTTGTTACTCCAAAAATTTACAAAAGTAATATGTAAGTCTATAGATTTACCATCAGTCCTTTAAAAAAAAAAAAATTTGCCTCTACCCAAGCCTTGAAAACAATATATGTTATGCTTTCTCCTCCCTCAATGAAATCACATTTAAATTCAGAATCACCAGTGCTAGTTTACATTCAATTCAAGACAGCAAGCCCTAAAATAGCCTTTGTGACTCATGCAAAGCATTTTCCTAGGAACAGACTCTGGACTTATTAGTGTCTGAAGCCATCAGCCAATACTCCCCTGGTGCCCTGGTGTGCTGGGAAGTGGTGCCAGAAATGTGTGCCTTCTCCTATCTGTTACACAGTCACACCGAGAATTAACGTAACTTGCTTTAAATAGCCAAAGTGGAGAGGGAGATTGGCTTTTCAGTTGTTCTTGCTTCTTAAAAATACTTCTCTTTTCCTGGCTGTAAAATAGCAACTGAAAACTACCATGTAAAGTTAAAAATAATTTCCTGAGGTTTCAATTGTGTTTTCCATGTATCAGAAGCAGGGCCAGGGTGTAATTGGATGCGGAGCACAGAGTCCAGATGCAGTTCCCTGCCACGCTACTATCTGTGACCTTGAAGGAGACCCCAAATTGCTGGGCTTCATCTTTTCATTTTTAAAATGAGAAGGCTGGATTCACTTGTGAAGGGCTCTTTTAGCTCTCAACGTCAAGATGATGAAACGTTAGGCTTCCAGATATCTCCCTGAAATTTCTCACGGAGAAAAAGAGCCTTTTAGAACTAGACGATGAGACATTTTGTAGGAAGGAGCTCTCCCGGTTGGGTAAGGGAGCGCTGCACATGTGACCTTTGCCTCAGCTCCCAGGATGCTAACATGTTAGACTGAAGGGCACCTGCAGACTTGCTATCTCCCATGCGTCGAGGCGAGGGACAGCGAGACAGGTGACTTTCAGGGCTTGTGGACTCAGGTTCTGGAGTCACTGTCTGGCAGCAAGCCAGGTGCTTAGTCAAGCTCATGAACTAAGGTGCCATTAGTCAATCAGCATGGATTGCTTGGCTGTATGAAGGTGAGGATGTCAACTCACCAACTGTTTTCCTCATTCGTGCCCTCTTCCTCAGCAACAGTGTCTGGAGGGATAGCCTGGGTAGGTGAGCACCTCCAACTTGCCTTTTGAAAGATCAGACTCAATTTTGGCTTCCTTAGCTTGGTGATGCCTGCACAATGTTGGGGTGTGTGCTCATCCGTGGAACACACTCTATGAGTATGGCTGTAATTATTGCTCTCTGGATCAAGAGGGGCCTTACTGATAGTCCCCTGACCACCACCACCCTCTGCCCCATAAGCAAATCTTAGTATTTATCCATTAGTACCAGATTAGCAGAACTCAAGATTGGTTAGGAAAGGTCCTCTTTCACTCCCTGTTTTGATGGGCACCATTTTTGCCTGTGTCCCTGTGCCAGGCTCTGTGCTGAGAGTGATGTGTGTTCTAACTTGCTTCTGAGTTGGAACCTTCTTTAAGATAGGGAAACCAGGCTTGGAAAGCTTTCCGTGCACCGGGTTACACAACCAGTTCATGGCCAGGGCTGCTCTACCCAGATCTCCTCAATAATGCAGTGACTGCATCCTGTCCTATTTTTTCACAGAACCCCCAGGGGAACCCACTGATTTCTATTTAACCACAGCTCAGAATCTTGACTTTTGCAGAACAGTGTCCAATTGTGATGTTCTCTAGGACTTGTTAAAGAGATTTAAAATGTATATGGTGAAAACTCTGTGGCATGTTGGCATAACCAGTCAATCTCGAGCATGAAATGCATAAGTAGTAAGCTTCTTTAGGCTGTTAAAACACAGCAGAGGATGTCAGTTGGGAGCCCAGCCGAGAGTGGTATTGGGGTTTTTATCCACGTCTAACCCAGTTGGGAAGCTTGTCTTTCCACCAGCGTATGGATGCAAATCTGGCTATTCTTCAGCTTGAGGCAGACAGACCTCAGAATAGAGGAACACAGGAGGCAAAGAGCGAAAGGGCCACATGACAGAAAGAAAAGACATTTTGCAATTTCTGAGGAATTAACATCAGGAAGATTTGTGGGATGGTGACAGGGGGGTTGATTCCTTTTGCTTTGTTTTATTTTGTTTTTGAGAGAACACAGGAAAGAAACACTTTTTTTTTTTGTATAAGTTTGCTAGTGTGAGTTCAGAGTGAAGTTCAGGCCACACAAGTAGGCGGCTGTTAGTAAGAAGGGTCCTCATACACAAAAGCTACCATCCTGGGTGGAAATGTACCAGTAGAGCCCTGACATGTGAGCCGTGTACTGGATCAGGATAGAGGAGTTCTGAGCCACCCAACCGTAGAAGGAATAAAGGGCAATTAATATAAAACTCTGCAACAAACCATTAACTGTGTACTTAAATGTAATCATGTTTATGTTGCAGCAACCTTTGCAGGGCACATTTTTCATTCTATAAGGGAGTTTCATTTTTCTTAATTATTGTGTTGTCTATAGAAAGTTCCAGATTAAAAGTTCCCTCTGGATTGTCAGTAGTGGAGCTCAGAGAGGGCCTGCCCATTAGGGACAGCCATTAGGGGGTAGAGAGAATGAGGGAGAAGTTGGTAAAAGGATGCAAACTTTCACTTATAAGATAAATTAGGTCTGAGGATTTAATGTATAACATGGTAACTACAGCTGGTAACACTATATTGTGTAATTGAAATTTGCTAAGAGAGAACTTAAATGTTCTCAAATACGTAAATATGGAGGGACAGTTATAGATTTGTTAATTAACTTGGGGGGAAATCCTTTCACAGTGTGTATATATATCAAATCATCATGTAGTACACTTTTTTTTAAAAAAAAAGTTTATTTATTTGTTCATGAGAGACAGAGATAGAGAGAGGCAGAGACACAGGCAGAGAGAGAAGCAGACTCCTGCAGGGAGCCCGACGCGGGACTTGATCCCGGGACCCCGGGACCACAACCCGAGCCGAAGGCAGACGCTCAACCACTGAGCCACCCAGATGCCCCATGTAGTACACTTTAAATGTCTTACAAATTTATACTTCGGTAAAGCTGGAGATTAAAAAAAAAAAAAAAACCATTTAGAAACAACAAAAAACAACTCCCTGCAAGACTTTTGCTTCTCTGGGGGCATTACAAATTACTTAGCAGCTGAAGCAATTATAGGAAACTTAGCATACCTCCATTGAAATAAAATGAGCAAAATGCACAAAAGGAAAAAATCAAAAGTAAATCAATTTCTTTGTTACTACTTCTCCCCAGTTCTTCTACTGCACACTGGAGGAGGGAAAACCCTATAAATCTGTGACTATTTGGGTGCTCAAAATTGTGGTTACTATTTAGCACTTCTTTTTAAAAGTAGAAATGCTTGATTTTGTGGGGTATATAGAAACATATATAGATATATTACTGAAACCCTTTCTTTGATTTTCTTTTTTCCTGCCAGGAGTAAACACAAATAACCCAAAGCTTATGATCTGGTCTCTTGACAGGCCTGTGCTAAGAAATTTCTGCAGGCGTACCTGGAGTTCTTAATAAAAATCCCAAGAAGGTAGCTGGCTTATGGGAAGCATAAAAAATTAAGAAAACTTTGGGGAACCATGGTAGGGACTAGCTTTCTTTCAAAAGGTGTTGACAAATTTCTAGGACTGTCCTCTGAGGCAATGCATGAAGTACAGAAAGAAGACAGCTCATTACTTTTACAGTCAAGCAATGTTTGTAATGTAAAAAATTTATGTCCCAGGTTGACCATTATCCATTAAACTTGGCTTTGAATGATTCCAGGCTGTTTTGGCAAAACTAACCTGTCCTCTGAGGAAGTGAGTTATCAATACAAAGGGCATTCAAAAGATCCTATTTTTTATTTGACACTTTCAAACAGGGACTTTAAATAATTTTCAAACAATGGAAGCAACTCTGGAATAAATGTACATTTTTTTTTCCAAGAATACCTTCTTTGAAGAGGCCAGCACTAAACTCAGACAAGTGGATAAATGCTTGATATTTTAAATATCACTCAAATGATCTGAGAATCACTATTCTTAATTTGTTTTTAAAATATTAGAGGTGGTTTTTGTTGTTTTTTTTTTCTTCTCTGGGTTGCCAAAAGGCTGCTGCTTCCTGACGTCTAGAATAAGGCAAGTCCCTCTATCTAAGGGCTGCGGTAAGTGTCGTCACATACAGTGCATCCCTTTTGTAAAACTTAACACAACTGCAGTGAATAATGTTGTTGTGTCCGTATCTCTCTGTCGCTGGGATAGCCATCTCGCAGAGCAAAAACCATATTTTTTCCTGTTGATCTCTGTGTTCCCCTAAAGAGAGAACCTTGCACGTAGAGGAACAGAATACTTGATGAAATAAAGAGGACATGATTTGATTACTGAGCTAATTCTACTGAGTGTAAGTAGTTAAACTGTATAATTAGAATTCAGAGCTTTTCTCCAGCTTATCATCTTGAGACTTAGGATTTATAGCTGGGGATAGGAGAACTTAGCTACTTTTTCCCCTGTCAGGAAGCAAGAGAATGAGCACATCTCTCTGGAGGGAAATTTGGTGATCTGTATCACACCTTTTTGGGTATAAACACCTTTTGATCTGAGAATTTGTCAGAGGAAATAATTAAGGATAACATGTTTCAGATGTGTGTCATGAGCTGAATGTCTGTGTCCCTCCTAGAATTGGCTCTGTTGAAATCCTAATCCCCCAGTGTGAGTTTATCGAGAAGGAAGGGCCTTTGGGAGGTGATTAAATCATGAGAGAGAAGCCCTCATGAATGGGAATACGGTCCTTATAGAAGGGACTCCAGAAGCTCTCTTACCCTCTTTTCTACCACATTGAGGATAAAATGACAAGAGAGAAGGTGGCGGGGGCACTTGGGTGGCTCAGTGGTTGAGCGTCTGCCTTTAGGTCAGGTCGTGATCCTGGGGTCCTGGGATCAAGTCCCGCATTGGGCTCCACACAGGGAGCCTGCTTCTCCCTCTGCCTGTGTCTCTGCCTCTCTCTGTCTCTCATGAATAAATAAATAATGTCTTGAAAAAAAAAATACAAGAGAAGGTGGCAATCAACCACTAGAAGAGGGCTGTCACCAGACTGACCATGCTGGCACCTTCCTCTCAGATGTCCAGCTTCCAGTAGAGTAAGAGAGAAGAAAAATTTCTGTTGTTTATGAATCACTCAGTTGATGGCCCTTTGTACAGCAGCCTGAATTGGCTAAGATAATATGTATTTTAAATAGTAAAAAAAAAAAAAAAAGTCGATACCTCTTACACACCCCTGAGATGCTCCCAGCCTTACCTGCCTCTTGCTGGACCCGTCTCCAAGGTAGTCCATCCGCATGGTCTCGTTTCCTGGTCACCTCACCCCACTCCAGGCCTTGCCTGTTGATGGTGACCATGCTTATCCCAGAGTACACAGAAGCCCAGAAGAGTCACACCAAAGCCAGCACACCTTTGATCAGGGAAGAGGTTACGTAACATCCTCCTCCTGACAGGTTGTCCTGAGACATGGCTCGTGTGGCTTCTCAGGAGATGGTCCAGGAGGATTAAGGCAATACCTAGTGGCCACCAGGTCATCAGTGTGCCCTCGTAGTTTCTCCCTCCTCCTTCTTTGCTTTACTGTGTCTCACTTCTGTTCCCTGGATGTACTCCTCTGTACACACTCTGCCTCGGCTTCTGCTTCTGGGGGAACTGAGAGGTGATCTAACTGGTTGGTTGAATAAGACCTATTATTTAGTCAGTGGGTGTAGACAGGTATGAGCGTTAAAAACGACAAGGAAGGATCTCTTTCTCTTGCCACAGATATGCCCAAGGAAGTCAGCGCCCCTGCTTCTTATGTTCCCACTCCGTAGCCAACTGCTTTCTCTGAAACTTTGACTCACAGAAGGCCACAAGGAAGTGGAAATACCCCTGACTTGACTGAAGATGTTTGAGCAGATACTAGAAATGCCTTTGGTAAAGGTCTTTAGACTTATCACAAGGGTTAAAGTAACTAAGCAGAGAGGCCATTTGACTGCAGTGACTAATAACTTGGTAAACCTATGAGAGCACCCCAAAACCAAGATAGAGCTGATTCCTATAAATGCACTTTATCCAGGAGACCAGCCCATCACCGCTAGCCAGCTAGGCTTCAGCTGCAGCCAGTCCCTTCCCTTGCCTCACTCCTGGTCTTCACCATACAAGCTTCTCCCTCAGCTCCTGTTGGTGGCATGCTCCCAACCACTGGTGGTTTTGGTGCTGCCTCATTTGACTCGGAGTTTGGTCAAACACAATCTTGAAGATTCTCTTACACCTCAGTTTATCTTTTAACACAAGTGACTGTGAGAGTTTAATTGTAGATGTGCAAATGGTAACCTCGTATCTAAAAATCTAAAGATATGACCCAGTCAGTGTTCAGCATTAGTCAGTTATTACAGAATTTTTTTCATACAGCAGAGCTGATTTCTGCTTTCCTCCTTTGGACCCTGTCTGCCCTTTCTAGCGTGGGGCCAGTTGGCCACAAAACCTACCTCTGGATGGTGGTCCAGCAGTGGAGGGTCAGACAGGGTCTCCCGTTCGGAACCTGACACCCACAGCTTTCTGTGTTAATTTATTCCCTGCCAAAATTGGTCAGGGAATTTGGTTTTGGTCGCAGAGATAGTTCGCTCCGTTTTTTTGGGAAAAACAAAGCACTCGGTGTGAAATAAACAATAACACACGCAAACTTGCATAACTTCTGATCACTAGAACTGAGGGATCTAATTAGCGGAGACGGAAGACCACAGCTGTTGGAGAAGGAAGTGAAGATTACAGAATTAAAACCAAAAAATACTGTCCTTCACTCCCCCCGCTCCCCCAACCCCGGCCTTTGTCAGTCTGTACTTTGTCAAGGCTTCCCCTTGCATTTGTTTAGAATGCTTTTGGGGAAGTTTTTCATAGGGGATCATTTTCTAAGTATGGAACAGACATTTTTATGACCACTTAAATGCAAAGCAGTACTTTAGGAGTGATACCATTGCTGGTTTGTCTTATTTTTTTCATTCCTTTTCTTGCAATGGAATACAGGTACTTAGCAGAACCTTGATGGCAACATATTAGACCACTTGTGTGATAGGTTCTAGATGTTTCCAGGCCGCACTTTGTCATCTGAGGCCCTTCGGAGAATGTTGGGCCTGGTCCCTGTGACCCTACATCACCACACTTTGTATTTGTTTTTTATTTTAATTTTTGCACTTTAAGAAAAATGGAAATGCCGTAATTTGGAGAAAACCAGCTAAGATATGGGACAGCTAGGTAGGTTCAGTATAGGATGCAAACAAACAGAAAGAATGGAAATAGAACATGATTATTCAGGACCTGGAAGAGCAACTATATGAAAGGTACAGCCAACCAACAGCAGGAGAAAGTGAGTATGTTTGAACCTACAACCCAGGAACCCAGACTTTTCAACTGCCCTTGCTAGAAGCCCTTTGGTCTGGGGTAAGCACCAGCTCCCCAGCTGGGGTCTCTATAGGCTTGAAGAAGGAGATCCCATGTCCTGCACCATCCTGTCTTTTCACCTACACAGTGTTGGATTTTAAATGAAGTAGAGTGGGGTACCTCGGTGGCTCAGTTGGTTAAGCACCTGCCTTCGGCTCCGGTCCAAGGATTGAGCCCCACGTGGGGCTTCCTGCTCAGCAGGGAGTCTGCTTCTTCCTCTCCCTCTGGCCCTCCCCTCCTCTCGTGCTGTCTCTCTCTCTCAAATAAATAAATAAAATCTTAAAGTAGATTTTTTTTTTTAGAGGCATATAATGGCTTCTTTTTAAAGATTTTATTTATTCATGAGAGACACACAGAGAGAGGCAGAGACACAGGCAGAGGGAGAAGCAGGCGCCCTGTGGGGAGCCCGATGCAGGACTTGATCCCAGGATCATGCCCTGAGCCAAAGTAGATGCTGAACCATTGAGCCACTCAGATATCCCAACAAAGTAGATGCTAAGTAAATGTGTGTTGAAATGTGTATGTGTATTTGACTTGACATTTCCCAGATTTTCTCCGAATTTTGGGTAAAGAAACTCTTTGGTTACGAATAACTTTTATGTCAAAATAATATAGGTTAATGTTGTGCTTTTTGCTAGAAATATAAACAACCATGATATGGATATGGTTAAAGCAACGGATTTGGTTAAAGCTAGTCTGCTTTAGCTACCATAACAGAGTGTTATACATGATGAGGCTTCAACAACAGAAATGGATTTCCTCATAGTTCTGGGGGCTCTAAGTTTTCAGTCATGGTCCAGTAAAGTCTGTTTCTGGCAAGGATGCTCTCCTTGGTTTGCAACCCCTTCTCACTATGTCCTCCCTCTGCTTTCTTTCTTCTGTATGCACCCTGAGTGTTGTGTGGTATCTCCTCCCCCTATCAGGATGACACCAGTTCCATGGCTTTAGAGCCTTGACTTCTATAAAGACCCTACCTCCAAGTGCAGTTATACTGGAAGCTGGGGCTTCAGTGTCTGAATCCTGGGGACACATTCAGTCCATAATAGCAACTGAAGAAAAGACAAGTCTTTCAGGTTGTGTGTGTGTGTGTGTGTGTGTGTGTGTGTGTGTTTTAAGGTAGTGAACATAAAGTAAAAATTGTTTCTGAATTATACCATTAACTTCCAAATAACTTGAGAAATACTGTTATCATGCTTGGTAAAACTAAACAGTAGTAAAATTAAAGACTTCTTTTCTTTTGAAGATGCTGGCTTAGTGGAACATGACTTCTAAGCAGTCTCCCTTCTAAGGTGAGGAAGGAGATCTGCAGAATAAATAAAATCCAGCACTTTCTCATGCTGGCTCCTTGCCTAGCGACTTGGAAGAGTTGTTATGCATTTTGAAGATACTGTTCTAGGGAGAGGCAGCCTCAGTAGGGGAAAAGAAGCCAGAATGTTCTTACTGAAAGAGAGTACATGCTGCAGAGGACAATGGAATTCACTGAAATTTCTGATACGGCCTCTGTTTTTCATATGAGACTTCTTGATACATCTCTCCATGGGTGTTTGCTAATCATATATCTTAATGGAAGGCCTCAGATCCAATGTGATCAAAGTCTTGATATGCAGAAAGATGTGTGCTACGGTTCTCTGTGTGTGTGCCCATGCATGCGTGTTAACCATATAAAACAAAATCCTGATCAGGTAACTTTGCTCCCATAATGACTTAGCCATTTTAGCCCTGAGCTCAATGGTAGCAGAACCTTGCATTGAGTAGGTAATGCATAAACACCTAATAATTGATTTCTCTATCAGAAAGGGAGACAGAACATATCAGAAAGGGAGACAGAACATATCAGAAAGGGAGACAGAACATGAGAGACTCCTAACTCTGGGAAACGAACTAGGGGTGGTGGAAGGGGAGGAGGGCGGGGGGTAGGGGTGAATGGGTGACAGGCGCTGAGGGGTGCACTTGACGGGATGAGCACTGGGTGTTATTCTGTATGTTGGCAAATTGAACACCAATTAAAAATAAATTTATTATTTAAAAAAATTTTTTAAATAATTGATTTCTCTAACAAAAAAATCAATCCCTTAATTGAGCCCTTTAACAATTATTTATGTATATACCTGCTGCTGTGGTAAATGCTTGGAGTCCCAGGAGTGCAACCGCTGGATCATATGGTAGTTCTATTCTTAAATTTTTGAGGAAACTCCGTACTGTTTTCCACAGTGGCCGCACCAATTTACCCTCCCCGCAACAGTGCACGAGGGTTCCCTTTTCTCTATAGTCTTTACCAATACTTGTTATTTCTTGTCTCTTTTTAAAAAATATTTTATTTATTTATTTGAGAGAGAGAATACAAGCAAGGAGAGGGGCAGAGGGAGAGGGAGAAGCAGACTCCCCACTGAGCAGAGAGCCCCATGCAAGGCTTGATCCCAGGACCCTTAGGTCATGACCTGAGTATATAAAGACACAACTGACTGAGCCACCCAGGTGTCCCTCTTGTCTTTTTGATACCAGCCATTCTGACAAGTATGAGGTGATATCTCATTGTAGTTTTGATTTGTATTTCCCTGATGATGAGAACACCTTTTCACATGTCTGTTGGCCATCTGGATGTCTTCTTTGGAAAAATGTCTGTTCAGGTGTTCTGCCCATTTTTTAAATTAGATTGTTTTTATTTTATTTTATTGCTCTTGAGTTGGAGTTCTTTATAAATTTTGGATATTAATTTTAAGTTTTGTGTATGGTAGGAGACAGTGGTCCAGTTTCATTCTTTTGCATGTGGCTGTCCAGTTTTCCCAACACCATTTATTGAAGAGACTGCCCTCTCCTCATTGAATATTCTTGGCTCCTTTGTCATAAATTAATTGACCATGTATGTATGCATGGATCTATTTCTGGACTATTGTGTTCCACTGATTTATGTGTCTATTTTTATGCCAATACAGTACTATACTTTTAATACCGTTTTATAATATAGTTTGAAATCATAATGCTTCCAGCTTTGTTCTTTTTTTCTCCAGATTGCTTTGGCTAATCAGGGTCTTTGATGGTTTTATATAAATTTTAAGATTTATAAATATAATTTATAGATTAGGTATAGAAATCTAAATCACATTTCTACTGTGAAAAATACCAGTGGAATTTTAATAGGGACTGCATTGAATCTATAGATTGCTTTAGGTAATATGGACATTTTAACAATATTCCTCCACAGCGGAAGCATGGGATATCTTTCCATTTATTTGTGTCTTCTTCAATTTCTTTCATCAGTGGCTTATAGTTTTTAGCATTTGGGTCATTTACCTCCTTGGTTAAATTTATTCCTAGGTATTTTATTCTTTTTGATACATTTGTAAAGTTGTTAATCTCTCTTTCTGATAGTTCTTAGCACATAGAACTACCACAGATTTTTTGTAGATTGGTTTCGTATGCTGCAACTTTATTGAATTTATCAATTCTAACAGTTTTCTGGGGGGAGTCTTTGGGGTTCTTTCTATATAATGTGTCCTCTGCCAGTCGTGACAATCTTACTTCTTTTCTTCCTTTCCAGTTTGGATGCCTTTTATTTCTTTTTTTTTTTTTTTTTTTTTTTTTTTTACGATTTTATTTATTCATGAGAGAGAGAGAGGCAGAGACACAAGCAGAAAGAGAAGCAGGCTCCAAGCAGGCCCGATGCGGGACTCCAGGATTACACCCTGGGCCAAAGGCAGACACTCAACCACTGAGCCACCCAGGTGTCCCTTATTTCTTTTTCCTGCCTAATTGTTCTGGCTCCCAAAGTCACTTTTCAGTTAACAGCCACCATAGTACTTTGAACATGTCAGACCGCATCACTGCTGCTGAAAACCCTCTAGTGACTTACTTCATTTAGAGTAAAAGCTGAACATCTCAATTGTGACCTGAAAAGCCACATAAAACCTAACTGCTTTGACCTCACCTTTTGTTCTCTTCCTTGCTTCCCTCCATTCAGCCAGACTGTCTTCCTTGGACATATCTGGCCTGTTTCCACATTAGGGCCATGGGGGCAATTTCCTTTACCTGGAGTTCACATACCTCCATTTGCTCACCCACTTCATGCTTCTGTTCAAATGCCACCTGCCTGTCACCTTGTACCCTGGCTTTCCTTACCTTGTTTTGGATTTTTCTTTTTACACAGCATTCCTTCGAACACATACATTGCCCATGATGTCTGTTATGTATGCTTTGTCTCTCCTCTCTGGAACTTAAGCTCCTAGAGGGCATGAGAATCTTAGTTTCTACTGTTCAATTCCAGAATGGTGCCTGATACACAAATAATAATGGATGAGAACTCTGAAGAGCTTTATCCTAACCACCCCATTTCATGTTGACTGTTCACCCTTCATCCCCTTCATCCCCCTCTACTCACACAACTTTTTTTTTTCTACTTTGTTATTTGATATCCCCTCTACTAGAATACAAAATAAGCCATGTGAGGGGTGACGGCAGGGACTCAAGATAGTAAACATGTTCTTATAAATATTCATTAAGGGAATCAATTCTAGGGAAGAATTTTGAAATTTCTCAAATCTGCATATGTAAATTTTATCTTGAAGCAAATCTGAGGATATGTTTATTCAGTCCAAGTCAGTATATTCAGCGATCAGAATACATAATTAGGTTACTTTTTTTTTTTTATCACTATGGCTTGATATATTTTGCTATTAAAGAACTCCCAGAGGTGCCTGGGTAGCTCAGTTGATTTAGGATCTGCCTTTGGCTCAGGTCATGATCTTAGAGGTCCTGGGATCTGGGATTGAGCCCTGTGTTGGGCTCCTGGCTCAATGGGGAGTCTGCTTCTCTGTCCACTCGTGCATGCTCTCTCTCAAATAAGTAAATAAAACATTAAAAAAAAAATTCCCAGCCTACCCTTGGTAGTTTGTAATAAATTAAGCAAGTATTTTTTTAAAGTTCAATGATTGGTAAGACTCAAGACAAGATTATTTTTTACAATATGCTGTACAATCTTTCGCCTGTATATATAGGGAATCAAAGTTGAAGATTTTCATTCTGTATGTGAAGGATTTTTTATTGTCACTGAAAGTCACAAAAACAATACTGAGAAGTTCTACAGGAAAGGATAACTGGACACTGAAGTATTAATATGTAAAAAACAAAACTGCTGTGATGTTATTCTGGAAAGTACATTACTATCTCTTCAGTTCCTGAGTATTTCCTGTGTACGACTCATTGGTGATCCTCCCATTTGAGTCATTTTTAATTATGGAAGAGTATAGCAGGTTTTATAGGAAATGATAATGTACCACAAGAAAATAGATAAAAAATCCAATTTGATTTTTAAGCTCTTTTCTATAGTCTCATAATAGATATCTGGGTCATACTTTTCTTTAAGTTTCTTTTAAAAATATTGCAAGTGGAGAGTAGTTAATATTTAGACGAATCCATTATAGACATTAAAACATAAACTATGGATTTTTTATGTTATTAGATATCAACAGTTTCAAAATGAAAATGGGGAATAAAAAAACCCTACCTTGCTATTGAGCATAGTAAAATGGATCTTTATATTAAGAAGAAGAAATCATGGGTGCCTGGGTGGCTCAGTGGTTGAGCGTCTGTCTGCCTGTGGCTCAGATTGTGACTCCAGGGTCCTGGGATCAAGTGCCTCATCGGGCTCCCTGCAGGGAGCCTGCTTCTCCCTCTGCCTGTGTCTCTGCCTCTCTCTGTGTGTCTCTCATGAATAAATAAATAAAATCTTAAAAAAAGAAGAAGAAGAAATCAATGCATGAAAAATCAAGTAACTCTGTTAATCATGATCAGAAGTTTGGGGTGAATTTTATTCTGCTTTTTAACAGTAGGTATTCTGCTAGCACGTTTTTAATTGACATTTTGTTGTATTCATTAACAGGATTGGTTTCATTATTAACGTCATTAGGTTGTTGTTTAGGAAGAAAATTAGAAATGGTACCATAAACTTGCTGTCATCTGTTTTATTACAGTTACTTTATGACCAAAAAGTTTTTGTTTTGCTTTGTTTTTTTGAGATTCTTTGTTTTTGTGAGATGTGGGATCATATGTTATCTTTGCTGTCTGACTTACCTCACATAGGATAATGCTCTCAAGGTCCATCCATGTTGTCACAAAATGGCAGGATTTCCTCCTTTTTATGGCTGAATAATACTCCATGTATCCGTTCATGGACACTTACATTGTTTCCCTGGCTTGGCTCTTGTAAATAATTCTGCTACGAACATGGGAGTGCAGATACCTTTTCAACATAGTGTTTTTGTCTACTTTGGACATATTCCCAGAAGTGGACTGAAACACATTTTTTAAGTTAATTATATTCTACTTACACTAATCGTGTCCTGGTAGCCTTAGGTCTAGTGATTCCAGAAGGTTGTGAAAAATATAAAAATTGGCTCCTGTGCTAAACTTCAAACATATACTCTGACAGGAAGCTGTGGCTTCGCACAGGCCCAGCATCTGGAGCACTAACACAGCTTTCTTTGGTTGTGTGAAAAAGCAAGTCCTGTGGCCCCTGAGCTGTCCGTGAACACCCCCCTGCACCTGCTAGATGGGCTCTTGTACATGCCTGTGCATAAGTGGACTCTGGCATCCATCTCTCGGCGCAGTACAGCATATGACGGCATGGTGACTGCTCAGGGATGCTAGAGGCCATGAGTCAGAACGGGAGCATCAAGGAGGAGGAGAAGGAACATTTGGAAAGGTTGAGATGTTGCTGGGGTCATCCTTTTTGGGTCAATAAGCCGGACTTTAGTGGTGCTGGCTTGGGCCTAGGGCAGGCGATGGTGAAACCAAGTGGTTTGGATCTTCAGCATTCAGCTGTACTTATAACTACGTGTGGTCGTCGTCAGGGGAGTTCCACCCAGAGACTTTAAACTGACAGAAAGCTCCCCGCCCTGCCATGATCGAAGCCAAAGAATCCTTGGTGATACAGCAGCAGGTGCCATGAGAAAGGGACACAGAAAAGGAATCTTTCCAAAAATAATAAACTTGCAAAGTTAGAATGCTTCCAAATTAACTGTAAGGCCAGTGAAAATCCTTAAAGTTAGGCCAGGAAACATTTTATCATAAGGAATTTTGCATGACTTTTTCTTAGCCCTTTCAAATACAGTAAATATATTATAACTTCCTTATGTATATATTCTTTATAGTATATTCCTCACATATATAACACATTGTATGATGATACAGTAGCTGTGGTCTCTCGATCCTCCCTGTGCACAGTCCTTTGTGGCACTTTTGGAAGTCATGAAGCCACATGTATTTTTTTTTTTTTTTAAGATTTTACTTATTCATTCATGAGAGACACAGAGAAAGAGAGAGGGAGAGAGAGAGAGAGAGAGAGAGAGACAGGCAGAGGGAGAAGCAGGCTCCACGCAGGGAGACCGATGTGAGACTCGATCCTGGGACCCCAGGATCACACCCTGAGCCGAAGGCAGATGCTCAGTCGCTGAGCCACCCAGGCATCCCTCTCAATTCTCTTTGCATGAAATAGAGCTTTGTATGTCATGGGAAATAGAAGAAAGAAAAGCCGTATATAAATAAACAAAAATCATGATTTGACAGCGTTATTGATTTATTGGACCACAAATTGATTCAAGAGCAGAAATATATGACCTTTACAGTAAATTCCTGTAGTTTTTTTTTTTTTAAGATTTTATTTATTTGCGAGAAAAGAGAGTCTAAGCAGGGAGAGGGGTGGAGAGCGAAGCAAACTCCCTGCTGAGCAGAGACCTGAAATCATGACCTGAGCCACCCAGGCGCCTCATAGTTCTAGCCCATGAATCTGCTCAGGGTTATCGGTTTTTTAAAAATGGACTCAATGACACTACAAGGCAGACTTTGGCCTGATTTTTTTTTTTTTTTACCTCTTTCTGTCCCAACCAACGTGTGAGCATTTTGTAAAGTACAATTTTCAAGTGTTTGGAATTTCTACACAGACATTTGAGTGCTCTAAAATTGCCGTCAATGTACCGCTTTGAATGAAAAGCAGCCTAGGGCTGCAGAAAGCTCAGGCTTTAGACTGAGATCGTTGGGTTTGAATATCACCTCCATTATTTGTGGCCTAGGAGGACTTTTTTAAGCCTCATCTGGGAGAACCAGTTGTTGCTGGCGTTAAATGAAGTGTGCCAGCCTGCATAATACACAACACACCGCTCAGACATCCCACAGTGGTAGCTCTTATAATTTGATTATAAGTCATGCTGTGCACAAGATGAAGAAGGACTTGGAAGAGAAGAATAGGAATTGCTTCACATTTGTATTATTTATTCATCCCCCTTTTCAAACATTTGAAAACAGATCAGAGATACGGTGGTGAAGTGGCACAATCTTTTAAAAGCAGTTTTGCATAAACTGGAGGATGAAATGCTCTACTCTTGTACAAATTGGTACTTGCTAAGTGAAGAATCTGTTGATCTTTAGCTCACAAGCTGAAGTGGAGCAGACTTTTGATTCTGTGTGCCAAAAAGGGGACCACAAAATAAGAGGGGTTCATCAACCTCTTTGGCACACTATGGAGCATATGCCAGATAGAAGGTACCAACAAAGGCAAAAGAATCCATCAGCCTTGTTACCTGGGTGTAGGAGAGTGAGAAGCAGAGTCTTGTAGGACCTCATGTGACCTCCACAGCCTCATGTGCCTTCCAACTCATGTGACCTCCAAAAAACAAGTTAGCCAGGAACCCAGGTATAAGGAGACAGCAACGATAGACTCCAACTATGGCACTGCCCTGAGAAATAAAGTTCTTAGGCTATTAATGAGGTCAAAAGAAAGTGGAATTCAGTTGATTGGGAGACCATGTGATCCTTATTATCCCAGTGATACTGTGGAGGAGGGTGATTCCAAATCTTCTTCTTAGTTGGGATTTAAGTCCCATTCCACGGTATTCCCGCTAGTACCCTACCTAGGGCTGTGGACTGCCTTTAGATGTGTGCTTTCTGCCCTGCTTCCCTACCTTCCTCTCTGGCTATGAATCTCTCAGGCAGATCTGTAAGGCCCTGGGGTTGGAGAGTGGGCAAAGGACCCACAGCAAAGCCCACTCCCCATAACGCACCATTACTTTTGCTTCTGAGACCTGTCCCAGCCTTGCCTCCCTCAGGGGCCCAGCATGTGTGACAGCTCTGGCTCATCGGTCACCAGTCTCCTCTGTCCTGGTGTCCCCAGGACTTTTCCGTCTGCCTGTCGCCGAAACACAACGTGTCAGCTCCCCAGGACTTTTCAGGACTTGGCCTTACCTTAAGAAGGGAGCAAAAAAAAAAAAAAAAAAAAAAAAAGAATAAACAGTGGCTGGCCTCCAAACATAAATGCCCCAACACTCAGTACAGCCACAGATTCTTATCCCGGGTCTCATGGGTGTGAAGTGGAGATCCACTGAAGCACGTCCCAGAGCCCTGATTACAGAAGTGACGTTGGAAAAACCATAAAAACATGGCAGGCTTCCAGGCCGAAAGTGCATGCGTGAGTGGGAACAAGGCTGAGAGGCTCAAATGAGGAAAGAAGGAAGTCCTGTGAGGACCCTATCGCCAGCAGGCCAGAAATGCAGGTGTCAGCAGAAAACAGGGTATGTTTGATAAGAAAATAGTTTCATGTGATAGACATTCAAAGATTCCTTAAGTCCCATGTTCCCTTGAGACTTCAAGTTGGTTAAAAAAATAAAAGCCTTTGGGACTGAGGACTGGAAGAAAATCAGAATCTAAAAGATAGGACAGTGGAAGCAAAACAGGCATGGGGAAGCCGTTACCATTTTCTCATGGCCAAGACCATATGAAAGAATCTGCGCTGGAGAAAAACATCTTGAATGTAATAGTTACGTTACACTGTGTCATATGGCAGGTACTCAACTATCTTAACTCATTTGGTCTGAGGAGCGTGACATTGGAAGAGCAAACAGGAAAATGTTTGGGACCTGAAAAGATGAGTGAATTGGGGCATTCATTTAGGTATGGTATTTATTATGGTATATAGCAAGTGCCCATTTCTTTCTTTTTTTTTTTTTTTAAGATTTTATTTATTTATTTGAGAGAGAGAGAGCAGGAGGGAGAAACAGAGGGAGAGGGAAAGAATCTCAAGCAGACTCCATGCTGAGCACAGAACCTGACACAGGGCTCAGTCCCATGACCCTGACACAGTGACCTGAGCTAAATCCGAGAGTCAGATACTTGACTAACTGAGCCACCCAGGCACCTTGCCATTTATTGAGCACCCTCTATTCCAGACACTGGTCTGGCCTTCTGCATACTTTTTTTTCAAGTTTGGGTTTTTGGGGGGAGGTGGGACAGTGGTGGTTAGCTTCCACATATAAGTGAAATCATATGGGATTTGCCTTTGTCTAACTTATTTCACTTAGCATAATGCCCTTGAGGTCCATGCACACTGTCCAGAATGGCAGGACTCCCTGTAACTAGGTGACATGCATTTTCTGAAATCTCATAATCATGCTGCCATGTTGCTGTTATTACTCTCACTTTAACCACAAGGAAACGTTGCTCAGAGGAGGTGAAAAAAAATGCCCAGGCCACTCACTTGGTAAATGGCAGAATCAGAATTCAAGTCCTGGACCATTTAAAATGCCCTGTTCTTAGGTCCATATGAATGGAATTGATGCGGAAAATGTCCTCCACGTAATAGACCCACTGCTTGAGTTAGAGGTGAGGTGGGTTCAGGAACCAGAGGTGACACCGTCATTTGGCCCCTTTGGTTCACATCCACGGTCTTTCTCTCTAGTGGGTAGGCTCTCTTATCTTCATAAAACCCCTTTTTCTCCTCTTCACTTTCACTGTTGTCCATTCTAATTTTAGAAATATGGTTCCTTGAGTAGAGACACTGAGGGACCAGATTCTGCAGTTCTTTCCTCTCTCTGTGTTGTACACCGCTGATTCTGGGTACAGCTCCACGTCTGATGCTGGCATTATTGGTCACAGGATGTGAGTCAAGGAAGGAGGAATGAGGGATCCCTGGGTGGCTCCGCAGTTTGGCACCACCTTCGGCCCAGGGCGTGATCCTGGAGACCCCGGGATCGAGTCCCACATCGGGCTTCCTGCATGGAGCCTGCTTCTCCCTCTACCTGTGTCTCTGCCTCTCTGTGTGTGTGTCTCTCATGAATAAATAAATAAAATCTTTAAAAAAAAATTTTTTTAAATGAAGGAGGAACGTTCTATATTGATGTCTTAGACTGTTAGAACATAAAATTATTACCTGTGGCCCCTATTACTCCACACTAGCCTTCACCACACCTTCAGCTTTTTTGTTTTTTCAGTGTTGCCTCTTGCTGCAACTCTAGTCTTTGAAAAGTCAATGCATAAAAGACATGAGATTTTTCATAGGATCCTCTGTAGAGTTGTACATTCAAAATGTAGGTCTTCCAGTGACGAAAACACATATGCCACACTTAAACTCTATTTCCTTCAAGGAATAAAAGACCTTAAGGGAAATGAGAGACCATGCTAACATTAAAAAAGAAAAAAAAAATCTCGGATCTACATTTTGGTGATCAGAAACTGTCCTGAATAATGGAAAGCTCTATTCAGGAAAATCCTATTTCTAGCAGTAAAACCAAGTCTGATTAAGACTACGTCTTCTTTTAAAGGGCACCATCATATACTGCTGGTTGCCGTTTATAATGGTGCAGCCCATTTGGACAGTAGTTTGGAATAGAATTTAAAAAGGTCTTGATAACTCATGGCTTACTCATGTTACCTCTGGGAATCTGTCCCAAGGAAAGAAGTCTAAATAGAAAGAGGCTTTTCGTATAAAGATTTTTCAAAGTAGAATTTTTATCATCGTGAAAAAAATTATAAACCTACATAGCAAAAAAGGTGAATGAGTGGAATAATTTTTAAGTGGTATATTTAAAAAGCATATCACAAGAAGAAATAGTATATTACTTTAAAAACTGGATAAAAAATGAAATATGATTATAGCTGTGGGAGTAAAATCTATTATATTTAAAGAAATTTTGAGAAATAAATGGAAGCACCATCCCTCTATCAAAGATCATGTGTATTTCAGTGATGGAACTACGGGCAACTCTTTTTTTCTTTCTTTTATTTTTTTTAAAGAATTTATTTATTTATTCACGAGAGACACAGAGAGAGACAAAGACATAGGCAGAGGGAGAAGCATCCTCCCTGCAGGGAGCCTGATGTGGGATTCAATCCCAGGACCCTGGGATCACAACCTGAGCCAAAGGCAGAGGCTCAACTATGGAGCTACCCAAGTGCCCCTTTTTCTTTTTTTAAAGTCCCTATTTCCATTTGAGGAAGAGGACCTTTTATGTCACGAAAGGTCATAGTGGATACCAAGAACTGGATTTCATATACTTATGTCCATTTTATGTCTACTGTGCCCTCATCCAGAATGTGGTAGCCTTTCTCAGTCTGCATATTGTGGATAGATCTGAGTAACTTCATGGCTCTTAGCTCACTCCTCAACCCAGACAACAATCTTATAGAACAGATTAACTGTGGAAAATTTGGAAATAAAGATTGGCTCTTGGGAAGCCTGGGTGGTTCAGCAGTTTAGTGCCACCTTCGGCCCAGGGTGTGATCCTGGAGTCCCTGGGATCAAGTCCCACGTCAGGCTCCCTGCATGGAGCCTGCTTCTCCCTCTGCCTATGTCTCTGCCTCTCTCTCTCTCTCTCTCTCTCTCTCTCTTTCTCATAAATAAAATCTTAAAAAAAAAAAAAAGATGGGCTCTTATTCCAAATCGCTGTTTTTCCTCCCTGACAAGCCAGGTCAAAGAAGTGCTCCGTTAGTAGGGAGAAACTGCTCAGAAAAGGTCCACATACCCACAATGTGAAGAAACACAATGCCGGTTAAGATAATACCTCTTTTTATCATGTCTCTGCTTATCTGTTTTTTCACCTTGTAGATAAATAGGAATTGCCTAGATAGAGGACAAATAACCTGTAAATTTGCAAAGCATCAAATAATGAAGGATGGCTCAACTCATAATGTCATGTTCAATGGCTGACCAAACTCAACGATGAAAAATAATAGAATTAAAGATCATTGATGGGGCTCCAGCGTGGCTCATTTGGTTAAGCTTCTAACTCTTGGTTTCAGCTCAGGTCATGATCTCAGAGTCATGAGATTGAGCCCTGTATCAGGCTCCATGCTCAGTGTGGCGTCTGCTTGAAACTCTCTCTCCCTCTCGCTGTCCCCTCCCCCCTGTGCACGCACTCTTTCTAAAATAGATAAATCTTTAAAAAGAATTGAAGGCCATTGATTTCATAATGCCCTGCAGCCATGAATTAGATATATTCTCTGGCTTTTTTCACTCCAAACACTGTACTTCCTAGAATTATGTTATTAATTATTCATTAAAGTAGCTGTTTGGGGGTGGTGGTGGTGGTTACTAAGTCTTTTTCACTGAGACTGAAGAAAAACAGGGCATTTTATGCCTCTGTGTGTGTGTCCTGATTTCTAGTTGTTACAAGCTGTTATGTCTTAAACTCAAGTTCCCGTACTTCATCTTCACCTTCATTATTTGTAGTGCTTTCAAAAAGAACAGTGGCCTTTTCCTAGTTCACAAATGGGTGGCATGTGGCTCAGAGTGTGAAGATTTCACATGTCATAATAATAAGCTGTTTTGTGATAAAGAACACAGGTGGAAGAACAAAAATGATGACAATAGATACTTGGCTCCTGTTGGCATCATGGAGAGGAAAGGGAGGAACTCTGTTGTTTCTTGTTTTTTAACTTTTGTTTTTCCCTTTCTTTTCCCTCTTCAGACAAAGCCCGTTGCATTTGCTGTTCGGACAAATGTTAGTTATAGTGCAGCCCATGAAGATGACGTCCCAGTGCCAGGCATGGCCATCTCCTTCGAAGCAAAAGATTTTCTGCATGTTAAGGAAGTAAGGAAAAGCATTTTAATTTCTACCTGCATGAGTTTTCACCTTGAAACATCATTTCTTCTCTCTCATTGCCATGAAATAGCCTTGCGTATAGCTGCACTTGTATAACACGCACGAATGCAGTGCCTCTCAACCTTTTCTAATATAAATATAACCCTTTTAAAGAAGAAAGAAGTCACAGGCCTCTTGCAGTAACTTCAGGTCTCCCCTGGGCTCTGTGACCCAGAAATTGGGAATTACTGGAGTAGATGATCCTTTTTTGTGCGTAACCTGTACTTTTTCTTTGTATTTTTAACCTTGGCTCTGTGTTGTTTTCCCACGTCTCACATTTAACCATCTGGGAAAGGTTAATAATAATACCTAGAATTCATGATCTCTCCTCTCTGCTGACAATGCCTGAACGCAGACCACCCAAATGCCCTGGGCCTCGTTCAGTGGTAAATGTCTGCAGTGGAAGGAGAATGGTAGGAATTGGGGCCACTGAGGCAGGAAGCAGATAGCAGGACACTTCCTTTCTCTCAATGCCAGAAGTCTCCACCTGTCAGTTAACGATGACTCTTATCCATACCTTGGAAAAATTCACCCTTAATTAAGGTTTATTTTGAGTCAACATCAAATCCCTGCTGTGCAGAACATCATATGAAAAGAACGGAAATTCCCCATGAATAACGTTCTCAGTGTGTGAGTATGAGAATTCCTTGGACCTGCAGGAATGACAAGTGGACTGACTTGCATCTGGGGGATGATATGTCATGAGGCACACATATAAATTTCATGCTTACTGTGTGATATGGGCTGTAGGTGAAGGAGGTGATGACTGCCAATTAAAAGAGCCTGACTAGACACAAATAATAAAAATGTATTTAAAAAAATAAATCCACACTCTAAAACTCCATTTATTAAAGAGGTAGACAGGTATACTTTTAGCCTCAACTCAAACATGTTTTTATACATGTAAGAAAAAAAAGAGCCTAGAGAATTTAGAGCCTACCATTTTGTTAACTTTTAGAAAGAGATATGAAATATTGGCTGGGAAGAAAAGATAGAAGTTCTCAGAAATGATGGCATGCCTGGAATCTGACTTTACAATACAAAGTTGGGTTAACCCAAGGTCCCCTCATGATGGCTGATGCTTAAGGAGAGATCTTTTTTCTACCATGGAAGGAAAAGAAAAATAAAATGGATAGTCTTCTTTGAAATGTTCAAGAACAGACTGAAAAGATACTAGTCAATTGGGAGAAGTAAAACTAAATCATAAAGATTTAGGAGAAATATTCTACCTGCAAGAGAGAAATTATCAGCATCACATGAGTGGAGAAATCCTGTGAACAGCGTACCATGGTAATTATAAACTTGTTCATACAAAGGGACATTTTGCTCTAGCACAAGATATTTCAGGTAGATTTCAGTATTTCTGTCTCTTAATATTTTTTTATAAATTTATTTTTTATTGGTGTTCAATTTGCCAACATATAGAATAACACCCAGTGCTCATCACGTCAAGTGCCCAACTCAATGCCCGTCACCCAGTCACCCCCACCCCCCGCCCACCTCCCCTTCCACCACCCCTAGTTCGTTTCCCCGAGTTAGGAGTCTTTCATGTTCTGTCTCCCTTTCTGATATTTCCCACTTATTTTTTCTCCTTTCCCCTTTATTCCCTTTCACTATTTTTTATATTCCCCAAACGAATGAGACCATATAATGTTTGTCCTCCTCCGATGGACTTATTTCACTCAGCATAATGCCCTCCAGTTCCATCCACGTCGAAGCAAATGGTGGGTACTGTCTCTTAATATTTTTTAAGTAATCTGATTATAGAAGAGGACTCTGTAACACTCCCTGGTTCCTAATGGCCTCTTGATAGGAAGGGCTGTGCATCTTTGAACAAGGGGAGTTGATCCTACAGAAGCTGCATTGGAAATCAGGCTACTCTCAAAGCAAGTAGCAGGAAACAGAAAGAAAATGGATTGCCGGTGGATTGCTGACCCCGTTGACAGTACTTCACTCTTACATGGTCAACCACGAAACCCTTAGAGTTTCTCCAGTCGTGATGTTGAGGCATAGTTAACTGTAACTGCTATAATATTTCTTTCCATTGAAAATAGTTAATGTAGAAGAAAAACAATCTGAAGACATGACCTTCTGTGCACTGACCACAAACAAATTTGATTTTGTGTTTAGAAATTTAACAATGACTGGTGGATAGGGCGATTGGTGAAAGAAGGCTGTGAAATCGGATTCATTCCAAGCCCAGTGAAACTAGAAAATATGAGGCTACAGCATGAACAGAGAGCCAAGCAAGGGAAATTCTACTCCAGGTAGGAGAATATTGAGTATTTGTATCAAAGTCCAGATTATACCATCATTCATGTCTTCTTGTTTTCTGTGTTCCACCGTCTTTATTATTTGTTGAAAAGCAGACTGGCGATACAGTTTAGTGATGGCATCACAAATCGTGCATTTTAAAAACTTCATCCCAGCATCTCATTTTCATCTTATTTGGGAGGACATCATATTAACTGTTCTCATTAATAATAAAGTATTAAATTGGGGCAACAATGCAGAGGAAATTCTCAGGTCCTAATCTCTTACTGAAAACATTCTTGCACTGAGCAACCTTGGTGACTAATCCCAGTGTCGGTAGCTGCCTGGCGAGGCAGGGAGGCATTTTAGAAATGATGGTCTTAGACATCACCAGGCAAAAAGCAAGTCTCATGATCCGTTAGTTTCATCTTCACTTGGGAAACTCAATTTTCAATTCTACCCACTGCTAAGCCCTTAAAGGGAAACCCAGGATGAAACCAGTTAAAACTGCCTTCACAGATAGCAATTAAATGAATTATGCAATAATCTGGGGCTGGATAAGCCATCCTAGGATTCTTAAAGTTGTGGGCCCCCCTCATAAGAGAATCACTGGAAGAGCTACTCCGACCTGGAGTGAATCTGAAATCGAACAGGCCAGTGCCAGAACATGGCCTGCTTTGCCCTGTGGGGAGGGATGTGATTTGGGCAAATCTTTTCGCTAATGTGAATAGCTGGGCTTCTATTTTTTCTAGCTTAGATTTTATTTGTTTCTATAGTGCTGCAAAATCCTTTGTCAATGGTAAAATTTTAGCATTAGAAGAATTTTTGTGTGTGTCAAGCACCTGCAAACAAGTAAAACAGACGATCCTTTTTGGTTTGGAACACCCATCTTCTTTAGTATTTTGTAACTGTCAGGCTCTCTTAGTTCAGATGGAATTCTTCCCTTTTTGGTGACCTCTATCCATATTTGGCTTTTGTTAATTCCTGGCTGATGGGCTGATCTCAGATTGTGAGATGCGTTCAGTCATATAGAAGTAGATGCGAGGAGACCAACAAAGCTTGCACATCTTACTTGTAAGATGTTGAAGATCTGATTCTATTCATACAATTTCCAGTATTCTACTGGCTTTAGTGTGTATTCTTCTATTCTCTGGATTGATACTGGTATCTTAATATTAGCTAACAAAATTTTATAATGTGGAAAATTTTTATAGGGTATAGTTATTGCTGGTTTCAGTTTGGTGATATATATAGTTCATTGAGGTTTGAGGTTATCTCAGATAGGGGGCATTTGTATTGACTTCATTTGTTGGGGATAATTCAGCATTTTCAAGAGTTTTCGTGGTCAAATAAGTTTAGGACAGTACTAGGTAATAGGAAATTAATTACCTTAAAGATTTTTCTGAGCCTTTAATATGTTAATGTATCCTATGAATCTAGGTTAGTGGGATGGGGATATTTTTCATGTATATACGAAAATTATCTTAAATTTTTCTTGTTTCATGTCTTTTGCAATAGTGTTTTATAGAATGGATTATGGAAAATTTGGGATGGGTTTTTGCAGAGATAAACTTGTACATCTTTCTCTGCTTATTCATGTACAAACCAAGAAAGGAAAACTATTTCTCAAAGAGTAGGAAGGGAAACTTTTAGCCAAAATTGTTAAGGAAGCCCATGGTCCTCTGCCTCCCGAGTGGGCATCCCTGGTCTGATGTGAATCATCAGCTCAGCTTTATAAGGATCTGCGGAAACAATAAGTATCAGAGCCTCCACCTCATAGATGAGGCAACAAAAGGTAGGGAACTTGACCAAGTTTGCACTACTACTAGGCAGTAGAACCCTGATGAAAACTCGATAGATGTGACTGTAGCCTGACCTCAGACAGACTACAGCGTTACCCTGTACATCATATAGTGAGGGCCTGGGACAGTAAGGACAAAACATATTAATATTGCCATTGCTATTATTTACTATATTAGATTGTTCTGCTATTTCTTTTTTTTTCCCCCTTAAAAGGCTAATACTTTGGGGAGTAGCATCTCATAACTTATTCTAGGGAGCTAGGTTGCCTTTCCTACAACTATATATTCTTCTCTTTTGATTTTCTTGATTTTATTTTGTCCTTTTTACCTAAGCTTTTGCTTCAGTACATGAAGGTATTTTTACTTGTTTTCAGAGATTTTTACATTTGTCTTCTAGCATTCGAAATACAGTTTTGAGTACATAACTAGAATTCAGAGTACGTAAGAACTCTGATTTTTTTTAAGGTTTTTTTTTTAAATTTTTATTTATTTATGATAGTCACAGAGAGAGAGAGAGAGAGAGAGAGAGAGAGAGAGGCAGAGACATAGGCAAAGGGAGAAGCAGGCTCCATGCACCAGGAGCCCGACGTGGGATTCGATCCCAGGTCTCCAGGATCGCACCCTGGGCCAAAGGCAGTCGCTAAACTGCTGTGCCAGCCAGGGATCCCAAGAACTCTGATTTTTAAATTATAAAAATTGACAGAAATCAAAGGCAATAATTTGGGGCAGAGCTCAGGAATGTGGCATTTGTCTAGAATTAAAAGTTAAGGGCAAATTTGCATTTTGAACATTTTGACTATTTGCGGTGTTCCTTGAAATTTTTACACAATTCAAATAATACTTTGACTTTTATTAAAATTCAAAGAGAATGTAAAACAGAGCCATGCTTGAACTGAAGTTAGACTTGGTACTGTGAAAGAAGTAAAAATAAAAACCAAACACACAAAGAACTTCTGGAAGAAAATGTGTAGGTCCTGGTAATGGATATTCTTATAAAACAATCAGAAGTTGCTTCTGTAAATACCACTTTTTATTAATTTTACATACTGTCTGGTATCCTTGTTAAATGTACTGGAGTATCTCTTAAGAACTTCAAAAAGATACAGAGGCCTCCTTCTAGCTGCTGTAAGTTTTTGATGTTGGTCTGTTTTACACATTAAAATGCCAGAATAGTAGCAATACAATTCAGCCTGGTTACTGGTGTTTTCGTGGAATTTATTTTTTCATATTAATATTTATGTAACTTAAACATTGCCCTTTGGTGCATAGACACTGTAGCAGATTCAGTTGGACCCAGGGTTGGTTCTGATAATAAAAATGTTAGACAGTAAGACTGTCTTGCCAAAATTGCCTGTCACTCGCTACTTCTTTCCATTGTCCTCATCTGTGAAGGGGGGCCTTTTAGTCATAGTACATTTAGCGTGCCAGGATGCTGGTAAAAGCATAAATGCTCTGGTTCTGATGTTAAGTCTAAAGTTTCTAAAACACTGGCATATTACATATCAAATTTTAGGATTTACTGGTCCCAATGTACACGCTCTTCAAATTGTACCTCAATGAACAAAGTTGAATCCTCCATGTTGGTCATGCTTGAGACATGTTCCAAATGCTAAATGCTGTCAGAGGGTTAAATCATGTCACACTGTCATGTTCCTTTGTGTATCTTGTAAAGATTAGCAAGTTTAGTATTGCTGTGTTTTTCTTTTATAGGCTGCTCAAAAAGCTTCAGTACTTTCAGTCTTAACACATTAGAAGTAACCAAGCTAAGACAAAGAAGAGAACCAAAAAAAAAAAAAGAAGAAGAGAACCAAACAAGAAAAAAACCATAAGTCTTGTCATTAACCTTAAGGTTCTCTGCATTATTTCAGAGGGTCTCTGACCTAAGAAGCAAAGGAAATCTCTGCTGCTGTCTCTCTGTGATGCTGGTAGAGAATGTGAGGGCTGCAGAAATCACCCTAGTTCTCTTCCATTCTCCCAGGGCCTTTTAAAATTAAACCTTGAATTTGAAACAGAGACTATTACATGGCTGTTTCAAGTACTCCAGGAATCTCCACTGGGAGATTACTATTTGTCTCCTTGTAGGAAAGGCAAATTTAAAATTCAGTAAAAAACACAATGACTAATCATGTTTATTGAGCAATACAAATGTTTTAATATCTGAAATAAGTGTCAAGTGTAATATAAATTTTTGCTTTACTCCAGTAAATCAGGAGGAAATTCATCATCCAGTTTGGGTGACATAGTACCTAGCTCCAGAAAATCTACACCGCCATCATCCGGTAAGTAGGAAATGAGTGCAGAATGGCACATTCTGCATTTCATGCTTTCCTCAATCTCACCTAGTTGTGTGAATCTACATAGACAGGTTCAGTGTGTGAACCCTAGAAGGATCAAAAGCGATCAGAAATAGGAATGCCTACGTGGAGTAAGAAACAACACGGGGATTTTTTTTTTCAGGGCTTTGAAAAAAGGAAGTACGTCTGTGTGTTCCCTGTAAGTTGTTTAGATGACCAAAGTGATGAGTGTATTTAACTTTTTATGCCTACACACCTCCCACTCTGGTGCCCAGCACAGTGTCAAGCCTCAAAGTTAAATAAAGACAGAAGAAAGATAAAAGTTTTTGAAAGGTAGGAAAAGGAGAATAAAGTGATGATGGAGTGACTGGCCTAACCTGAGTTTTACCCCAAAGACTCTGTGGAGGGTGTCAGAGATGAGTAGAAGTATTGAAAAAAGAGAATCCCTTGTAGGAAGAGGGACTCCTGTTTTCTTTCCAAGGCAGTGGAGAAGGGCACTATGGTAAGCAAAATTTGAATTTCAGATAAAGAATGAATAATTTTTTTCATATAAGTACTGTATGAGAAATATTTACAGTAGGAAAAAAACATCTGAAACTCAAACTTGGCTATATTTTTCTTTGTTAAATCTGGCAACTCTACCAATCTGTGTAGAACTTGGAGTTGTATATAAATTGGAGATTAATTGATAGAATTGCAGAAAGCCCATGATCACCAGAATCTTAGTTTGCTAAGAGAAGCGGTTGAGTCAGAATAAGATTGCAAGGACTCCCCATCAGAGTACTAGAGCAAAATGATTCTTTGTGTGATTTTGAGAAAGCTGGAATTGGGTAGAGTGTGTGTCTGTGGACAAGTTAGGGGAGTAGTTGCACCCTAACTAATTGTCTTAAAAACAGGATTCTCCTATTACTCTTGATGATGCCTCATTCCTGAATGTTGGCAGCTTTTAGAGACCAATTGAAGGCTTCTTAATAAAAATGATAGAACTTTTTAAGTGCAAGATCTGAGCACAATAAGAAATAAATCATTTTAGGATGCATATTGATTCCAAAAACCATGTATGTACAGCTTGCAGTAATTCTGAGTTGCCCCAAATTAAGTAAAATAGTATGTTTGAAATGGAGATGGAAGCCCTTTTAGGGCTTATGTCTTATGTGAGGCGTATGTCTTCCCTCCACCAGGGGGAGGGGAGCTGTTTAGTGAATGCACAGGCTTATCTCCGCTCCTCCTCAAACATGTGAAGTTACAGAGATTATGATCTAAAGCTGTACCCTTTGTATGTATCTTAAAAACTGCCTCAGAAACTCGAGAGGACTGTCACCAGGTTCCTGAAATGGGGAAATGTTACATCATATAGTGAGAGAACCGCGGCTCCATCCACAGATGTCAGCGCCACTCCTGTAGACCAGGAAAATTCTTCGATTTCTTTAAACCATACTGTAGCCGTCTCATGGTTTTGGTAATATCAGGAGAGCAGGCCACATGCATTCTGAAGAGTAAGTTAGTGTGTTTGTAAAAATAATATTTCATTTTTTTAGACAGATGTTTGTCACTACTAAAACTAAAGTTTAATTTACTACAATAAAGTAAGGATGATTTAAAACTTGATGCAAGTGTTATATAGATACAGGACTTTGGAATAACTTTTCTGATACCAAGAACAGAAAATACTTGTCACTTAATGACTGGAGACATTTGCCAGCTACAAAATTTGCAGTAGGCACATTGGGAACCTGCTATAATTTTCATATTAATACCTCAACTTCTCTAAAGGAAAAATCTAGAAAATTTCTACAGAGAAGTTTCCCCCACCCCACCTTCCAGGGTAAACTGCCTAACCAATCCAGTGTGGATTGGCCTAGAGATGTAACTTTCACCTGTATCCCCCAGAGGCCCCATCTACATTCACCTCACCCATTGCTGGACCGAAGAATATAAGTGTTTGCCTAAAGCAAATATACTTGGAAGTTCTCAAGGATTTGGAAAAGGAGAAATTTCCACCTCGCATCTGGGTAATGGGGTAGTAGCCGGTTACACAACACATTCCCCGTACCTACATGTGCGTACCCACACAGGTCACCCCAGCATGCCACTCAACTGGACCTAAGTGTCCAAGATGAAGTTACAATTTAGGTCTCAAAAAATGTTTCCAAAAAAAAAAAAATGTTTCCAAGGCTCTCCACCAAAAAAAATAAATAAAATAAAATAAAAAATTAAAAATTAAAAAAAAAAAAGGAAAGAAAGTAAAGAAACATCATTCTGTTGAGGACTAAGAAAATAAACTATTTTAATATTTATGAAAGTAGTTTTTACCAAGTAAATACTAATATTTGCCAAGGTCTGCAGATACAAGTATGAAACAAAAAAGGGGTAACCATCTGAGTCTAATAAAGTATATGGAACTATGAAAAAGAGTTGAACATGCTTCTTAACTGTCTTAGTAAATTTCTTTAATGTGTTTTGAAAGTGGCCAAATGTTTTAGAATTCCCTATGTTTGGGAATAAGCCCAGATGCTTTTAAATTTAAGTTAACCAGAAGTCAGAACTAATAAACTAGAAAGTTCTCAATTTGGGATTTTGAGCCCTTGCATCCAAATATAGGTAAATTTCAAACCTGACTTGGGCTCTCAGGCTACGTGTGGGTTGCCAAACATCTGGGCAATATTACAGCTAAACTTTGTATGCATTTCCACTTTTACTTAGAAAAAATATTTCAAAAATCCACCCACTGGTCACAGCAGACCAGACTGAATGGCCAGATCATAAAATCTCATGCATGAACTTTGCCAGCGTCCTGTCAACTAACACGCCTGCAGGAATCCTGTTTCGGAGAGGCTTTCAGGAAGTTACCATCCCTTGAAGGCCTTTATAAGCCCAAGAAAAGAGGAGAAAGGTAAAAGTAGATGGGAATTTACCACCAGAAGAGAAACCGATCTGACTTGGTTAAGGTAGATCTAGAGATAGTGAGAAAACTGACCTGGATCCTCTCCATAGTATCCAGGCAGACACTAACAGCATTCTTCCCAAGTTAGGATTTAGGGAAGAGCATTACAGGGTTATGTAAAAGTCAGCCTCAACTTACAGTGTTTCTGTCGCACACCACGTACTGAGCCTTGCAGTGCATCGATATGTGTGGGCGGTATAAGGAGAAAGACTTATTTACTAGGTAAGTCTCACTAAATACCTGGAATTAACTCGGTCTGTTACTCCTTTCACTGGAGAGGGAGTCCTCCCTGCTTGCTCTGCAAGCGGCCCTTCATACGTGCAATGTGGTGCAAACGGTGCTGGGGAGTCCCACTCCATCACGCATCGTCGACCTCATCAGATGAACCAAAGGAACAATTGAACGAGAGATCCTAGTTTTCAAAAAGGCTGAGTCACCCAATATCCATAATAATTTCCAAACTGGAAAAAAAAATGTGATGGCTGTCAGGTGATCTGCCACGATTGGAAGAGGTTAGCAGCGGCTGCCTGTGTGTGAACCCCCATGTTCCCCTGTGGGTGGCAGGAATGCTAGCTGCTTAGTGACACCAAACCGTTCCTTCCAGATGCTCCTTATCTGAATGTGCTGTGGGGTTTTTTTGTTAGATTGAGTAGACTCTCTTTTCCAGGACTCATCTAAACCATAGAATAATTCTCTCCGGAGCTCACCTCTGGTCCCTTCCTGAATCCCAAAAGTGAGGACCCCCACCTGGAAAGCCCCGGGGAGCTGAGGAACAGAGGGTGCCTGCATTGAGAGCGCCCCCCCCCCCAATAGGCAGCAGGGTGCAGGCATGGGCCAGGGGCGCGCAGACCCAGAGCCTCGCCTCTGAGTCCTGGCTCTGCCAAGTCCCTTAAACTCTTTAAGAGTCTTATCATCTCAGTCTTTTAAAAATAAGAGGGTTGAAAGTGATCCTCAAAATACTTTCCAGTTCCGATTCTGCAGCTGATGAAATTCTGTAGTCATTGCACGTGGAAGCATTTTATCAACTTCGGAATGAGATGCTGGATCTTTTTGTTGTTGTTGTTTTTTCATTTAACACTGAATCTTTCAGTGCTCCAGTTTTCCAGACAAAAGATTTTAAAAGTGAAAGCATGTTGAACCACAGGCCTAAACCTCTCATTCTCCAGACGAGGGGACCCGTGCCATGCTCCCTCTGTGTCCTTCCACTCTGTCTCTCATGTTAAATGCATTTCTAGAAGTGCTTTATGGAAATCGTCAGAATTCTCTTATCAGGTCATTTTATAAGACTCATTTCATTTGGAGATCATGAGGTCCAGTGCTCTATAATTAGTTTTCAGTCAGGCCTGCCAGACAGGGTACATACCATCTTGAAATCATTTTATTTTTTTAAGATTTTATTTATTTAAGAGAGAGAAAGCACACAGAGGGAGAGGGGGAAGCAGACTCCCTGCTGAGCAGGAACCTGATGCAAGGCTCCCTTGATCCCAGGACCCTGGGATCATGACCTGAGCTGAAGGCAGATGCTTAAGCAACTGAGCCACCCAGGTGCCCTTTGGAATTGTTTTAATCTGGCCCATCCTGGAAGCCTCCCTGAATCCTTTGCCTTGTGTAGGACACCTTTAGGTTGCCTGAATTTAAGATTTTTCTTTTTTTTTTTTAAGATTTTTAAAATGTATTCATTCACAAGACACACAGAGAAAGAGGCAAAGACACAGGCAGAGGGAGATGCAGGCTCAATGCAGGAAGCCTGATTCAGGACTCGATCCCAGGACCCCAGGATCACGCCCTGAGCCGAAGGCAGATGCTCAACCGCTGAGCCACCCAGGCATCCCTGAATTTAAGATTTTTCTATTCTCGCTTTTCCTCAAATGCCTGTTGTGTTTTTCGTGAAGCTTTTCACATTGCCCTTATTTTCACACAAAAACAAGCAAAATAAGAAATCTGAGGCATGTTGTTATAAGGTTTCCAATGTAGTTGCTTATTATTGAAAAGGTGACTGACGATCCCATAAGGCGCAAAGCCGGATGTTCTGAACCATACTTATCTACAGGTGACGTGGAAAAATACCAGTACTGTATTTGAAACTACACATTAAAAAATGTTTCTCTAAAATATTATCCAGGAGGTCTAGCAGGCAGCTCATTTGTGCAAGCAAGCAGTTACCCTGAGGGGAAATCTTTGGGTTTTGTTAGGTTTGATGACGTTGCGTTCTTAACGTGTCTTACTTTACATTTTACTTTGTTGATGATGCTCAGCACTCATGATAGATCTTTTACTATGGTTAGTTTTGTTTGCTTTCGTTTTATTTTATTTTTTTTTATAACCTGTTTTTCCTCTCCTGTCTACCTGATGATTTTTGAATTGTTTGTCTGTATATAGCTATAGACATAGATGCTACTGGCTTAGATGCAGAAGAAAATGATATTCCAGCAAACCACCGCTCCCCTAAACCCAGTGCAAACAGTGTAACGTCACCCCACTCCAAAGAGAAAAGAATACCCTTCTTTAAGAAGGTAACAATAACTTCCAAACTCCCATCTGTCCACCTGCTCACCTGCACTGCGTCACATTTCTGGTCCTGTTGACTGTCTGCGTCCTTTGATAAGCCAATAACGTGCATGCTGTGTTATTCTTTGTTTCTTTTCCATGCTGCTGTAGCTAAGCAGAAGCAGAAATCGGTAAGTTTACATTGACATAAGCTGTGTTTATCCTGCCACTGGCATCATTAGCATTAAATCCCACAGTTTCATTTAAATGCAGTCATTCCTATCCCAAGAAGAGAACCTCTCAAACAGCTAATTGAGTCCATGCCTTTCAAACCGACTAAATTCAGTGAGTGACCTTGTTAAAGCAAGATTACAGTACTTATCCTTTTTGATGGAATAAATATCTACCACCAAGGGAATCTGTTCCAACATTCTGAGATGTCAAACGCTGACAGCTCCAAATAATGCACCTCTACTGTGCATGCTTATTCTGTCTGTCTTTGTCTCTTTCTTTTTTTTCCAGAAATTTAACTTATATCAAGCATATTAAAACCATTATTAGATTCTGATTTATGCTATCCAGATACATAGCTTGTACTAAAAGAAATTATTCAATTTTTAATTTAGTCAGTATTTAAACTTCTAATCCACTAGGTGCAAAATCTGCCGATGAGCAAGACCATTGGAAAACTGCAGGCTTGTTTTGGCGGTTTACTGTGAGTTTCTCCTCTTGTCCTCTATAAGTACTCTCCCCCTGTTCTTGCCTTCTCCATCAGTCAGGTTGCAGGACCTCACCTGTCAGATAACGGGGCAGTGGCCACGCGTAGAGCCTTTGCCACTGGCCAGGCAAGATGCTACACGGTGATGCTCCTTGTCCCCGGACTGCAAACCAGAGTATTCCAGAGCTCCCTTTACTCCAGACAAAATCTGTTTCTTTTCACATGTTTTGTAGCTTGAAAGCATTATTTTTTAAGGACATCACCTCTTCCCCCCCGCCCCAACACACACACACACACGCACACACACACACACAATTTCCATTCCTTTCTTTTGACACACCACTTTGCACAGCCAACTGTGCTGTCTTCTGGAATCCTACTTCCTACTATTGAGCCATGTGTCCTGCACAAACCATGCGGACATCTCGTGACGTGTGTGGAGGAAAGCCGCCTCTGTCCCAAACTCCGTGTCCTTGGTTCTCTTCCCCTGCACACAAGCATTTGCCACATGGAGGAACTCTGAAATTATCCATGAGATGTCAGAGACTGCACTATAAAGTTTGTTTTGTTTTGTTTTGTTTTGTTTTTAAATAAATGAGGATTACTTTTATAATGGAAGGCCTTGGCGCTCCAGGCAAAAATGAAAACCCGGATTTTTTTTTGTGTGTGTTAACACAGACAGCCCCTGCTTGATGCAAACCCGCACCAGTGGGCCCTTCTCTCTGGTCCTACCTTCTCGGCGCAGCTAAACCTTGCAGCCAAGTGACAGACAGTCTTCCTAGTGCGGATGCCTAGAAAATCAGCATCCCTCAGACACTGAATTTTATAGAGCAGTGACATGAACTGAAACCATGTTAGTCGAGATATATTTTCAAAGTTTGCTTAGTCTTAAATTCTCAACCTTGAAAAATGTTGATTGTGATTTTTCAGCTAAAGAATTGGAACAAAATAAGGCTAGCAGGAAAGAGTAGGTAAAAATGATGGTGTCGGTATCCATAGGGCATAAAGTACCAATATTCCATCAAATAAGGTAATTTCTGTAGCTACCCTATTGAATAAGAAGCTGATTGATGACCAGCATGGGTAATGCTTCGCTAGTTGGCAGCCAGAGATCGAAGGAACCAAAGACCTCCAAAATACTGGGCCACTTAATACTTACAGACTCAAAATAAAATTTCTTGGTAGCTGTGCAATTCATATTCCCAATTCCAACAATGGAAAAGGTATTCTTATACTGAATAGCTATAAGGACTTGGCTTCTAAACATTCTCAGTATGATCCCAGACGGAATCACTGTCATGACAAATATGCTTATGATGCCTTCGGCACTGGTATTCATTCTTCTGTTATTGATTATGTGGTGAACTTTGATGTAGAGCTCAAAACCAACAAGATAACCTGAGATTCACGGATGAGGCTCTTTTCCATGTTTTAGGCTGCTTTTAGACTGGTGCTTGTGGCCTCTGTGCTGTTACTGTATTATGTTTGTCTTGTTTTGTTTTGTTTTTTTTTTCCCTGTTTGAAAATGTATTTTACCTTTCTTGTGTCTATTAAAATTAAGTTTGAACACTAGGTAAAATCTGAAGGACTAAAATTTGACAGCACGGTCACAGCATTATTTTCACCCCCCATAAATATATTTGTCTGCTACTCTAGACGAAATCTCAACATGGAAACTATTGAGCTGAAATGCTTTTTAACTCCCCGCCCCGAAGCAAGTTAAATTTGATCAAAGTCATAAAGTTTGTAATGGGCAATTTTTTAAAAAGATTTATTTATTGATTTGAGAGAGTGAGAGAGAGCGAGCAAGCACAAGCAGCAGGGAGGGGCAGAGGGAGAGAGAGAGAGAATCTCAAGCTGATTCAGCGCTGAGCACAGACCCCCAGGCAGGGCTCTCAGTCTCCTCACCCTGAGATCATGACCTGAGTCAAAACCAAGAGTCAGAAGCTCAGCTGACTGAGCCTCCCAGGTGCCCTGTAATGGGCCATTTTAAGCAACAGTAGAATGTTCTTGGGCAACAGGCTGATGCAGAAGTTCACATTCGCACGTTAGTTTTGCAATTTCTTAAAATAGTTTAAAAAAATTTTTTGTCTCTGTGATTCTAAAAATATATCTTTTTTGGACACTCCTTAATGCCGAAAGATTCACATGACACTGATTTGTTTACCTCCGAGTTTAAGGCCTCTCTCTCTCCTCTGCAATAAAAAAAAGTCATTTTGAGTCCCTGTAGCATTTTCTGCTTTGGAAATAGCTGGTTTTGATGTAATCAAGCAGATTAGCTGTTGTTACCCGATTTTTTTGAAAAAAAAAAAAAAAAACTTGACCATTTTATGTGAAGCAGCTAAGCTGAAAATTTTGCGAAATTTTAGAAATTGCTGCAAAATTTAGCTCCTCCCTCTGCTCTTCCAAAAAGGAGAGGAATTATCCTGGAAAGGCATGAATTAGTTATATAACAGAGACATTACCTAAACCACTCTAGGGAAGCATATTAGATGTGCAAGTTGATAGCAAACCTTGTGAGGCCCCTGTAGCGTGCTTGAATATGCTAGCACACATTAACCACCTTCCTTCCAAGACACATAAACCTTATATTTCAAGTTTCCACGTTTCAAGGTCTAGAGACCAGAAATTCAAAAACATGAATCACTAACCTGTGCTAGTGACCTTAATTACTGCTTGCTGGAACAAGCATGCCTGTTAGCCTTAAACTCTCACAGTAATGCAGGGCTTTTCAAGTATTTGGTAATGAACTTTATAATGTTTCAAAATTAGGCTTTATCCAGGTAAGACAAACCTCTAAGATGCAAAGCTAGCTAAGACCTTTCTTTTCTCCGTACTTAACCGCGATAGGCCTGATCGTTCAAGTCTTCAGAAAACTCTCAAATGCATTTGAAAGCTGTGTTAACTTCCAGTAAAGCCTAAAGCATCTATTCTGCATGAGGCATGTTTCTGTTCTTTCACCTAGTTTTTGTTCAAAAGCAGCACTTCCTGCTTTAGGAACTAATATGTCAGTAGTATTTCTTGAGGAGAGCAAGAAAACTGTAAACAATTCGGTAACTTGAGAACTTTAGGAAAATAAGCCCACCAATCTTTGTTTCAGTTTATTGAAGAAAGAGGCAAGTAATAAAAAATGTATATAAAAATCAAAAAAAAAAAAAAAAAAAAAGGAAAGGTCTGGAAAGCCAGTGCCTCCTATTACAGAGTTCAGAAAGAATAATTTATACTTAAAATATTTAAGTTCCCCTGCCTGTCAACCATCTGAAGTCCTCCCCTCTCTTTCTGCAGACAGAGCACACTCCTCCTTATGATGTGGTACCTTCCATGCGGCCAGTGGTCTTGGTGGGCCCTTCTCTGAAGGGGTACGAGGTAAGTGCCCTCTGGAGCCCCCTATATTTGACTTTCGCTTGCTGAACTGCTCTGTGACCCCCACCTGCCTCTTGAATTTAGAGCTTAAAGAACTTATAGCAGGGAAGCATGTTGTTTTCCAGGTTGTGGTATATATCTCTTCCTGTTGTGTTCTGTTTTTATAGCTGTTGCTTTGGAGGTTTTGCTGGCTTCTGCTTACTCAGTCTGGGGAAATGGTATCAAATGGAGAGTGCCTGAAAACACTTGCAGAGTCAGTGTATCGTCACTAAAACATCAGGATAAATTTGGGGAACTTGGCCTTTTTAATTGTCATTGTATCAGAACTCTGCAGCAGAAAAATGTGAAAAAAAAAAAAATCTTACACGTGCAGTGCTGTCCAAATGGGAAGCCCAGGTTTTTAAACAATCTTAGGAATATAATTGTTGTAATTAGTACTATTTTCATTTTATCTTAATGTATTGCTTGCTCAATTGCAGGTCACAGATATGATGCAGAAAGCGTTGTTTGATTTTTTAAAACACAGATTTGAAGGGCGGTGAGTATTTCAGAATACTGGTTTTGTGGATTTTTCTTGAAGATGACAAAAGCTGGGTGGGACAGGCAGGTGATCACAGAGAAAACTACTCTCCAAAGTCTGTATGGTGATGGGCAGTAAGTATCATTCAGCTCAATCTGATTCAGTAAATATTTGTCGTTTTTGCTCAGCACATCCTCAGTCCTAGATAAGCAGCTCTCTGTTCCCGCACCTGCCTCTGTGAGGGGAACCTGGCCACATCCTCACTGACCTGTATCATCCTAAATTTATCATTAGCTGGCTCTTAGTGCTGCCCAGAAATAATATTTAATATCTCTCTTCTATTCACTTTTCTACTCTTCAAGACTTCTGTACCATTTCCTTTCTCACCAAGCCCCAAAACCCCATCTCCTCTCCCTCTTCAATGAACTTGCTTCCATAGACACAGTAGAAGCAAACAGAGGAGAACTTTCAAAAGATTGTCCCACCACCACACCGAGCCCAACTTGCGTGTTTGCCTGGATGCTCTGCTTCTACTCTGTTCCGAGCGATGGCCATCCCACCCACTTGGGCACTAGATCCCATTCCCCATCTCAACACAACTGTAAAACCCTTGCCTTTCTCCTCATCGCTACTTCTCATTCTAATGGAATCTCCCTCAGCACCTAAAAATGTAGTTATTTCTCCCTTCTCAATGAAGTTTGAACCATATTCCCCTCTGCTATCCCATTTTCTCCTTTTCTTTACAGCAGAACTCCCTCAAAATGTGGTACCTACTTGTTCTCCTTGTACCGATGTGGTCTCCAGTTACTCATCCATCACTCAACCAAAACTAGTCCTGTTAGATGAGCAGTGACCTTCCCATTACCAAATCCATGGGCGAATCCTCAGTCCTCCTCTTAATTGACGTGTTGGACTACTTCATCCTCTTTTAAATACTTTATGTATGTGATCTCTGCAAGTACGCTTTCCTGGTTTTTCTTTGATCTCATTTTGTCTCCTTTTTCTCCTTGGCTGGTTCTTCCTCTTCAACTAGACATCTTGGAGCGGCCACGGCTAAGTCCTTTGGTCTTCTCTCTTCAAGTTACACTCATTCCATGAGTGGTTTCATTTGATGTTAGACTTGTAAATAGCATTCCTTTGTAGGTCTGTCCTCTGAACTCCAGATCCATATATCCAACTGCCTATTCAGTATCACTGCCAAGGTGTCTAATAGACTTCTCAGACTTCCCAACTTCTCCCAAAAACCTCCTTTCATAATATCCCACACCTCAAGTACACCTGCTTTGTCTTTCAGACCCAAGACCCAACTGCCCCAGATCACTGAATCATTCTTTTTTTTTTTTAATTTTTAAAAATTTTATTTATTTATGAGAGACAGAGAGGCAGAGACATAGGCAGAGGGAGAAGCAGATTCCCCTTGGGGAACCCAATGTAGGACTCGATCCCAGGACCCTGGAATCATACCCTGAGTCAAAGGCAGATGCTCAACCACTGAGCCACCCAGGTATCCCTCACTGAATCATTCTTAACTGTCTTTTTCTCTTGTATCCTGCATCCAAATGCCGTTGTCTGTATCTTCAAAATCTATCAAGAATCTGATGACTTCTCACACATCTTCTGCGATCCTTTTGGCCTAAGACACAGGCACCCCTCCCTGGTTTATCATCATAAATAGCTTCCTAACTTGTATCTTTGCTTCTGTTATTGCTTCCTTAACCTCTCTTCTCAATTCAGCCAGAACAACTCTTGTTAAACTGTGAGTGGGTCTTATACCTGCTTTGTTCAGATCCATCCAGTAGCTTCTCTTTTCACTGAGTAAAAATCAAAGTCCTCATAGTGGCCTTTAAGACCCTCTCTGGTCTGACCATCCACAATCCCACCCCGCTCCTTACTTTTGACACCATCTCTTACATTCTCATTCTGCTCCTGCTACACTGACTTCCTTGTTCCATGAGTGTTCTAGACATCCAGATACATGCCCACCTCAGGGCCTTTGCACTTACATTTTCCTTTGCTAAGAACACTTTTCCCTCAAATACTCTCCTTGGTATATGTGCACACTACACACACACACACTCTCTCTCGCTCTTTCTCTCTCTCTCTCTCTCCTTTCCTTGACTTTTCCCATAATTCTTTTGTACATTTTATTTATTAATTTTGTTTGCTGCCATTCTCCTATAGTTAGACTATCAACCCATGAGGGCAGATTTTTGGCTTTTTGTTTGTTTGTTGAATCTATTCTGTGAACTGTTGTGTTCTCAATGCCTGGGACCGAACTCAGTGTAAAGGGCACATGGGTGAATGTTGAATGAATGTTTTCCATATATGCCCTGCTAGAGAAATGCAGAGATGTTGAAGCCACTCACTGTCTTTGTAGACCTTAGATGTCAACCATAATCTGAAGCCTTGAGCAGTAAAATACGAAATAGATGAAGGGGCAGCTCAGCATGTGCATGTCCGAGGTATACGGATTATAAGGGGAGGGAGGGATTGATGCAGACAGGAATGTTCAACATCTAGGAAAGGGTTTTTAAATGGTAACTAAGATTTCACTAACTCAAATTAGAAAGAGAAAGGCCTGTCCAGTAGAGGGTGTTAAGTGGGTGAAAGCACCAAGGTGTGCCACAGCATCATGTGGAAGGCAAGCTTCCTAGAGGTCTTCAACTCAAGTCTCTAGACAAGGAGTGACTGGTAACAGAGCCAGGGCCGTATCTGGTGTACCATGTTCATCGTCTTGGACGTAATCTTTGTCCTCTCTTCCCTTCCCCACTCAGTCTGCTTCAACAAATTTTATTGAACATACTCTGTGTGCTGGACATTGTGAGGAACAAAGTCAGATGAGGGCTTGGGCTTCATGGAGCTCACTTCTAGTTAGCTGGAAGGAAGACTTGAGTCAAAGAATCTGTGGTCAGAGTTAAGCCAGTTCCCGAAGCATCAATGACACAACAGGAGTCTAAAATGGAAACTGAAATTTAAGCAAAGAGTAGATTTCAGGGGACCTAGGAACATACAGGGCTAGTTTACATTTCTGTATTTTTTTAAAAGATTATATTTATTTATTTGAGAGAGAGAGAGGGAACACACACATAAGCAGGCAGAGAAGTAGAAGGGAAGGAGAGGCGGGGCTCGATCCAGGACCCTGAGATCACAACCTGAGCGGAAGGTAGACACTTAACTGACTGAGCCACCCAGGCATCCCTGTATTTTTGTATTTTTAACAAGACAAATCTGGTGCCTCTCTTCTATGTCCCTGTCCTTCTTACAATAGATAGTATCTGTGGGTTTGTGTTCTTTTAAGTTTCTTAGTATACCCCTTGCTTCCTTGACTGCACCTGCTCTTACGGTCATTTGTAATTGATACTGACTTTCAGCAGGGGAGTCAGGGACAGGAGGACAAGCAAAGGACTGAAAGAGACAGAAAAGGAATTAGAAACTATAATCAAGGTCCACCTTATCAAATGTTCCTAATTCAATTTTGTTTTTCATAACTTGAAATATTTTTTAGTTTGTGCCAGGAAAACACCACCTTTGGTGTGGTCCAAGGCAGTCTGGCACTGGCCAAGTTAAAAAAAAAAAAAATCCCCCTCAATCAGGCTTATTTACCTTTCAGTTCTCTATGCTTGGCTCTGTCACTTATCCTAATTTGGGATTGTCTTCTTGAGCATGCACACCCAGGAAATTGCTAGACAAAGCACTGTGCTTTCCATGACTGACTTAACCCACTGCCTGTTCCAAAATGCCAAAGATGGAAAAATGCGATGGCATTTCCTTACTCTTTAAACCTAGTAAGTTCTGAATTTGGAAGAGAGATTCCAGCCATAGGGCATTGCTTGAACCTGTGCTCTAATGTATTAGCCCATTCAGATTGATTTCATTTAAGAAACAATGAGCAAAATATTTGAATGTTGTATCAGTCTGTTCTTTCTGGCCAGAAGTAATTTTCACATGGCTTTATTAATGGAGCAGTCTTGGCTCATTTGACTCATAGAGCTCAAGTTCAACATTCTAGGCTTGGGAATCACCAATTAAAGATCTTTAAAGGAATGAAGAGGGTCTCTAACAAACACTTGGAAAAATCCATGTAAAATTTAATTTTTTAACCTCTGGCAAGACATCTAGAGTACCTGGGTCATTAAATGTCTTTAGTTTTGGTAGCAGTAGGGGGGAGAAAACTTGTCGAAAGTATCAGGTACCTCCATGCACTTGTAATTTTAAAATGGAAAAATAAATTACTCCTTAATTATCTATTAAATAAGCTAAATTTATTTTTTAAAAACTTGAAGCCCATGGGGGGAAAGATATATGAAAGGAAGTGCTGGTGATGGAAAGATTCTTGATAGGAATTCTTTTCTGTTCTCAAACCTAGTTAAGTTCATTTGTTGAAGCCCTGGAGAGTTGTCAGAATTGTGATCTTGGCTGTTAAATAGCATTTAAGTGTGTCAGGTCAAAGAATAGATGATAAATCATTATCCTCTTTCTGTTGTGTGCCATAGAGTAGCCCATTTAAAATCCGATCCATCCTAACCAACTGTGTCATGTAAACAAAGCAATCTGCGGATTCATCCTTGTAGGACATTGACAGGTAAATTAACAAGGAAATAGAGGACAAAGAGGAAAGCTACCACCAGTGATGAATTGGGTTTTCCTCCCCAGTGACTTTGAAAATGTCAGCTGTCAGCACTGAAGTGTCTGGAATGCGAACTGAATTGTAGGGATGTATACACTGGTGAATCTTCTGCAAAGGAATCTTACTGGAAATCAATAATCCTGGGCAACTGTACATCACTTAGTTTTGTTGTGTAGATAATTTGCTTAGATGTGAGACGACTTCTTCTAAACTGGTGGTTATCTAGCCTGGCTGCATACTAAAATCATCTGCAGCACGTTAAAAATAAAATACCAACCAAATAAGGGCTTATGTTCCACCTGTGGCCAACTGAAACCAAATCCCTAAGGGAGGACCTAATGTACCTTTAGAAGGTTACATGGTGGCAATTTTGGTATCCCGTGAAGGCTAAGAACCACTACTCTGAACTGTCCCCCGAATTTTGCCCTTATAGTTTTCAAGGTCTCCTTTTTGGCAGAACCCCAAGTAGTGACAATTCCCAAAGCATAACTTTAGGAGTTGAAATAGGATAGTGACCCAACTTCACACAGCCTACGAAGCTAACCACAGAAGCAGGTCAGTGGATTCTCAGCTGAGCAGTACCATGTGCAGAAAGGCCCAAGCAGGTGGGAGAGGGAGGATGTATTATTATAGAAAATCCTGTCCTGCTGCTGGGTCAGTTCCCCATGTAGAAGGACACACCTACACTGTGGTCATCAGGAGAACCTGGGCCCCACATAGCTCTACTAGTGTAATGCCCGGCACTTCAGGTGCTCACTCTGCCCTCTGCCTAGAACACCATGCCCACACTACCCATATGGCTCATCCCCTCACTTCCCTCACCTCTGACCACAGGTCAACTTTTCTGAAAGGTGTTCCTTGAACACCAAGCATGTACCCTCTGCCTCACCCCATCTGTGTCCTCATTACCCTGCATTATTTTTTTAATGGTATTTATGACCACCTGACATCAGACATCTGTCTACTTCCTTCTACTCATTCTCTCTTCCATGAGAATTTGGGTTCCATAATAGCACCCCAATGATTAGCACATAGTAGGCACTCGATAAATCAGTGTTGAATGAATGTCTCCCTCCATGGCGCCACAGTTGCTCCATGTGAAGGGAGTACTGTTACCTCCTTTATAGCTGGAGCTTCCCAGATGGTACCACCCTAACTGCTAGACCCACCCCCAAATAAATAACTTTTTTTAAAAAAAGATGGAGAGGGAGAGGTGAAGAGAGAGAGAGAAACCCAAGTGGTCTCCATGCAGAACCCGATGCAGAACTTTATCTCAGGACCCCAAGATCTCAACCTGAGCTGATACCAACAGACGCTTAACCACTGAGACACCCAGGTGCCCTTAAATACAAACATCTTGAACAATGACCAAGCATTGTGTGTTTCACCTCTAGCCTGATTTCACTTGTGAATGCATTTTGAAATAATAATGAAAATGTTTAAATCAGTGTTTTAGTGTCTCCTTGCTTTTAACACATTGAATAAAATTTTCATCTAAGAAAAAAAAAATTTTTCATCTAAGTACAAAAAGCTCAAAAATCATATGCTTATTTTTTTAAAAAACAGCAGCCCCACTGGCAGTAAGAAGAAATGGAAACATACAACAATACAGATGAATCTCACATCCATTATGGAAAGTGAAAGAAGCTCCATTCAAAAGGCTGCAGTAATATTTGGGGAAAGGGAAAGCTTTAGGGACCAAAAAAAAAAAAAACCAGTTCTCTGGGTGCCAGGGGTAGGGAAGAGGGGCAGACTGACAACTAAGAGGGCAGCGCAAGGGAATTTTGTGGGTCGGGGGTATGGAACTATTTTCTATCATGACTGTGATTACAGATAGAGAATTCTATTAACTGGTCCAAGTTCTGGAAAGAATGAATTCTATGGGGTATAGAGGAACACAGATTTCTCTGTAAATGCCAATGTCCCTTCCCACACTTACTAAATGCCCTGCTCTTCAGACGGCAGCCACTCTGAACTGTTTTAGCTCTATCTTTTGGTTATTTACTCCTTGCTTCCCAATAACATGCCTGATTTGCTACTTGAGTTATCGGTGTTAGGCGGTGGCTACTGGCTTCCTACCTCACAGGATATTTAGCTCTCACGCATCATCTTCCTGTCTGTCCCGGCAGACATCTGCACACATCTCAGCCTGCACTCCCAACAGCTAAATCCTCCTTTCAGCTGGCTCCAGTTTTTAGTATGTATTATGACCATGTGGATAATGGTCAAAGGAGCCACACTATATACTATAATCACTTTTTCTTCTGTGTTTTCTGTGAGTCAAGTAATTTTACTTTTTATCTTCCTTAACTTCCTGTGTATTTGGCACTGATTCAGTCCTGGACTCCCCAGTTGTCTGGACCTCCTCACAGTATATGGAAATGCATCCTGCAGCCACTCAGCTTCGTCTTCTTGAACCTCTGGGAGCATGCTGCCGTGTGCAATCTGGACGGTTCTCTCTTTGCTGGGCGTACATTTGTGATTTTGGGACATCCTTCACCATTACTCAGGAGATTCCTTTAGCTTTCCTCTTGGGTTGGAGCCCCCTTTCCTTAGATCTGTTGATCTAGGGTTTTCCCTATCACTTCAATTAACAACATCCTCTGGTTGTTTCCCCAGAAAAGTACATAATTTTGTGAGACCCTGAATGTCTAAAAGTATCTCTCATCAACCCTTCCATGTAATTGAGCGTTAAAATGGCTACAGAATTCTGATGGGAATAATTTCCCCTTAGAATTTTGGAAACTTTTGGGATGCCTGAGTGGCTCAGTCCGTTAAGCATCTGCTTTTGGCTCAGGTCATGATCCCAGGGTCCTGGGATCGAGTTCCACGTCAGGTTCTCTGCTCAGTAAGAAGTCTGATTTTCCCTTTCTCCCTCTGTGCTCTTTCAAATAAATAAATAAAATCTTTAAAAAAAATTTTTGAGAGCTTTCTGCCACATTATCTTCTGGCTTCCATTGTTGAGAAGCACAGAACACTTCCATTTCTGATCTTTAGTGTAGGATCTTTTTTCCTTTGTCCCCCATGTCACGAAATTTATAAGACTATGTCCCAGTAATAGAACTCTCAACCTCTGTGCTGAACCTTGGAAAATCAAGACTCTTAATTCTGGCTTTTTTTTTTTTTTTCCTTGAGTTCTTCTTATGTAGAAGGTGAGCCTCCTGGGTGGTTCTCTCATTTGTATAATTTTTCTCTCTGTGCCTTTTTTTTTCTTTTTTTTAACCCTTTAGGTTACCCTTGTTTGGGGATCCCTGGGTGGCGCAGCGGTTTGGCGCCTGCCTTTGGCCCAGGGCGCGATCCTGGGATCAGGATCAATCGTGGGATTGAATCCCACGTTGGGCTCCCTGCATGGAGCCTGCTTCTCCCTCTGCCTATGTCTCTGCCTCTCTCTCTCTCTCTCTCTGTGTGTGACTATCATAAATAAAAAATAAAAATAAATTAGATTACCCTTGTTTGTTTTACCCTTTAGATTTTCTTAATATTCCAGCTCTCTTCTTTTGAATTTTTCTTTCTGTCATTTTTATTTTACAAAAACTCATTCTGAGTTTCGAAACAGAAATTTGTTATAGTTTCATGGATATAATAATCTCTTAGCTTTCAACTTCACATACAGGTGTCCCTTGAACAACAGGGCTTTGAACTGTGTGGCTCCACTTCTAGGAGGATTTTTTTCAGTAAATATACTGGAAAATGGGGGTGGGGAGAGACAATTTGAAAATTACTTTTCTGATTCATTCCCATCTCTTCCACTAACTAGACTCTTAGCTCTCTGAAGGAAGACCATGTTTGTCTTGTTTTTACTTATTCTTGGTGCCTTTCACAGCACCACACTTTGGGAGGTGTGAGAGTGCAGGGGCTAAAAATACAAGTTTTTGGGAGTCTGGGTTCAAACCCCAGCTCCACTGTTTAAAAATATATAGCCTTGGATAACTAACCTGCTTTGGCTCATTTCTTCATCAGCAAAAGTGGGATTATAAGAAACCTCTCTGCTAAAGTTTTGCAGGATGATTTAGTGAGATAATCCAACTAAAATGCTTAGTACTTAGTAAGCACTGATAAATGTCAGCTAAGGTGTGAGATAAGCAAAAATGAATGATTAAGTGCCCTAACATCTTTTCATTTGAAAATACCATTCACTATGTATTTCATACTTAGGTGAGTTTGGGAATGTACTTCTGTCCCCTTGTATTCCACTAATAACCTCAGGGTCTTCTGTTACTTTTCCGCCACCAGGATATCCATCACAAGGGTCACGGCTGACATCTCACTCGCCAAGCGCTCAGTGTTAAACAATCCCAGCAAGCACGCGATAATAGAAAGATCCAACACGAGGTCGAGCTTAGGTAAGTCTGTGCTATGCTGGTGGGTTTAGGCTATTTAAACATTTCTCTCCCGAGGCTGCCAATGAGAAGGTCTAACTAGATGACAATTCCATGTGTCATAAAGCAGAGAAGAAATAGACCCATGTTGCCAGTGGCTAGTGCTACAGTCTTAGTGATTTCATGCTATGGAAAGATTTGTTATGATAGTTTTGAGTTAAATATTCCACTGGCTGTCAGCATTAATGTTTTGGTTTTGGTTTTGGTTTTTCTGTGTGTTTGTTTTTTCCACTACTGTGAGCTTTGCTGTATCTAAAAACTCTTGGCTTTCTATTGGTGTTACTATGAGCAAGCTCACTGACCTTTTTAATGCCTAGTTTCCTCATTTAAGTAAAAACAAAATAGATATTAACTACCCTGTAGAATTATTGTAAGGATTAAACATAGTATGTTCTCCATCAAGGGTGGCTATCATCCAAAGACTCTCAGTAACTGAATTATATCAATGATTATATGTGTCATATTCAGGATTATATGTATAAGGGGAGTGTGGGGGAGTGTTGAGATAAATGAAATCAATTCCTGGCCATTTTTAATTGATACCAATATTTTTATTTGCAAATACAGTATATAAAGATTTTATTTATTTGACACAGAAAGAACACAAGCAGAGGGAGCAGAAGGCAGAGGGACAGGGAGAAGCAGGAGGCTCCCACTGAGCAGAGAGCCCGACATGGGGCTTGATTCCAAGACCCTGGGATCATGATCTGAGCTGAAGGCAGACACATAAAGAACTGAGCCACCCAGGTGCCCCAGGATAGAGACTTTAGTTAACATGTTTACAGGGTTGTGTTGGGATACTGTTTATTAATGTATTCAAATGAGATCCTTTGGCAACTGTTTCTTCTCTGTGGCATGTGCTTGGAATTTTAGGTTAATCACTCTTACATGGTAACTCACTGGGTTGTTAGGTTTGTTATAATTTTCTGAGAGTTGTTCGAGATCTTTGATCTTCATTTTTTTTTCCTGTTCATATGTTTTTTTTTAAGATTTTATTTATTTATTTTACAGAGAGAGGGAGAGAAAGTAGGGGCGCTGCAGGGAGAGGGAGAAGCAGACTCCCCACTGAGCAGGGAGCTTGAGGCAGGGCTTGATCTCAGAACCCTGAGATCATGACCTGAGCTGAAGGCAGATGCTTAACTAACTGAGCCATCCAGGCACCCTTAAAAACATAGAAGTTTTTAGTTTATTCTGGAGCATATTACATAAATCAAAGAGAAACTATTAAAAATAAACTTTATCTGTTATCTGTGTAGAAGATCTTCTAAAACTCAGTTTTGTTCCTCATCTAACAAACCCTCACTGACTACACTTGAGTAAAACACCTTTAGAAATACTTTAGAGGAAAAATGTGATGATACATTTTGCTTACAGTAATTTCTTTTCATATTCTTATCATCTGTGACTCTTCTGTATAGTTCTGATGTTCACAGAGATTGTCACAAAATGCTCTTTCATTGATTCACCTCATTGACAGTATCAGTTGTGCTTAGACTTGTAAGTTACATCAGTGGCATAACAGATTTGTTTAGATTGGCAGGGCTATTTGTAACTACCAACTGTATGTTATTTTTAAACGACTGTTTCACTTCATATACTTTATTGGACATATACTAGACCCCAAGTGTCATGTTAAGCCTGGGAATAAAAAGATGAATTAGATGAAGGCATTGCCCTCAAGGAACTTGGTGTAACAGCAAGGCAAAGAAGTTAACAGCCCATTGAAATATAAAGTGGTGAGCACAGTGAGCCTGCCTTGAACTGGTTGCCAGAGAGCTAATGCTGCAGGACAGTGTAGGCCACTGAGAAAGGCTTTTCCTAGGAGCTAATGGAAAGCACAATAGGGTTTAGGCAAGACAAAAGGGAAAGAGGTGGAGAGGGTGATGAGGACTTAAAACCAAGAGTAACAAGAGGCTTCTGGAAAACATAGGTTTCACCTTAGCTGTGAGTGTATGGTTTAGAACAGAGGGTGAAAGGAGAAGACACCAGAGAAGCAGAGGAGGGATATTAAGGAATTTGGAGCTTATCCCAAGGCATTATAGAACTATGTATAAATTTTAGGCATTTATTCACCCACTTAACAAATACTTGAGTCCCAACCATGTGCTAGGGATTATCATAAGTGCTAGGGACACAGAAGTAAAGGAGACCAAGTCCTCACTCTCTTAGAGTTTTTGTTTCATAGGGAACACATGGACAGAAGCTAAGAGATGTAGCACTCAGTGGTTGAAGAGTCTAGGAAGAAAAAGGCCAAAGGGTAGAGAGTAAACTGAGAAAAGTATGTGATTTTACATGGGGAAGACAGGACCCTCTTTGAGGAAGTGATATTTTAGCAGAATGATTTGTTGTAAATTCTTTAGCCTTATAGCTACCTGTGAAGACTGTTTTGGGCAGAGAGAGCTGAAGATGCAAAGGCCCTGTGGCAGGAGTATGTGTGATATGTTTCAGGGATACTGAGGAAGCCAGCATAACAGATATGAAATGACTAGAAGGGGGAGACAGGAGATTAGAGAGACTGTGCCTGATAGTATAATACTTTTATTATGGTAGAAAGGTACAGGAAGGCAGACAATGTGACACAGTGTGACTTGTGGTTTAGAAGGATCACTGACAGCATTGTGGAAAAGAGAGTGGAAAGGAGCTAGAGCCAAGTCAGGAAAAAATTCAGATTCTGTTGAAGCAGGTTCGGCAGAAATAATCTACTCTGGGCAGACACTAATAAAATTGGTGCCTTTAGAAGAATCCCTCCCTGTAGCAGCAGGGTGGAGATGGGGCAAGAATTGGACAGGGAGGTCATTTCAAAGGCTGTTGTCATCACTCAAGTTAGAGATTAAGAGAGGATTGCAATAAGACAGTAACACAGGTAATCAGTAGAATGAAAGGAATCCAGAGATACGAGAGTCAGGTATTGGCAATCTGTGGAACACAGAAAAGCCAACTCCAGCATGATCTCAGGTTTTTGCTCCAGGAACTGGGCCATTGGTGGTGTCATTCTGGGGAGAAGGGATTTTAGGATGAGGATCTGGAGGGAGTGGACTGGCTAGGGGAATAAGGAAGATGGTGGCGGCATGTGGGCACATGTTGAATTTGCAGTGTTATGTAGCATCCAGATACCCAGCAGGGCATCACCTGTACATACAGATCTGGAACCTAGCACAGAGGGCAGGCCTTAGTACGCAGTCACTTTTGGATATTCAGTAGTTATGTGCTATAAAGTCTCCATGAACACTGTTAGCAAATACTGAGTCTTTGTTCCCAGAGAAACACAGGGGTAGGTTCCTCTGTATGAGGATTTTTATTTTTTATGGTAGCACTGGGAAATAGGTCATTATAACAGGCAGGATGGTCAGGTGATACCCCTTTTGTGCCAGTACAACACGTTAAATAACAAGTTATGTGTGCTGTGTGGACTCTATTATATAGGAAACATGTATATAACAGTACAGAATTGATACTTTAACACTCCAAGGATGTAAGTATATGAGTATATGCTATGCCTTAAGATTATTCTGTATTTAGTAGAGGTTAAATTTGAGAAGATCTACCTCAAATCTATAGATGAGATGAATTTCAGCAGTTATTTCTGTTAGAAAAGGGTGAAAGATCCAGTACAATGAAGATATAATTTGATAGGTAAAAAATTTGCTTTATGCACATGTTTTTAGAAAACTTTTGTTACATAAACAAAAGTATAGTTATGTTGCCTTTGGAGTTCATTACACTGATGTGTATGATATGAAGGACAAGAAAACCCTGAAAAATTTGAAGCTTTAAGTACATCTTTTATACTGTTTTGGGGGTGGTACAGGACTCCTCTGCATGGACAGATGGCTTTATTTGTACTCATAAGACTCGTACAAGTTCTAACCTTTTTTCTCCGTTGTAATACTGCTCAAGCATCACAGTTTAAGATATGTACATTAGCTATTCAGACTTAGGGAATGCAAATGAAGAACATTACACTCTTAGAAATAAAAATACTACTTGAATGTAAGTAGTGATGGGTGTGGGTTACCCAGTTATTTGCCAATTCCAAGGGCAGATTTATTTTTAAAAATAATACATTCCTGAAGTGTGGTCTCCAAATCTGTGGTTTGGTTTGACCCCAAGCATCTTCCAAGAGGCAAATCAATTTAGGGAATATGGTACATCTTTGTGCACACTTGTACACAGGTATGTGAGTGTAGTGCTTAAAAAGTACCACATGACTGTGAAAACTATGTGCTGAAGGTGGGAAAATACTGGGCAAATATGAGTTTAGGAAGCAAAGGTAGATTTAGCTGTGCAGGTGGAAACAGTTATAACTGACAGCATGCAGGGAATGAGGAAAGGCACTTACTTTGTGTAGTGGCAACACAGGTGGTTAGCTAACAGTGTTTACAACCTGGTAAATAGTGTTAATCCAACTGAAGAGCTAGCTTCGATCATTTATTTTGTCACTTATTCCTTGTGATGGAACTGTTCTCTTAACTCTAGTGCTGGTTACATAAACCAACACATAGGATGAAATTCTATACATCTAAATATACATACAGAGAGTACAAGAAAACCAGAGAAACATAATAGGATTGGTGAATCATTTATATTCCGGTTGTGATAATCACATTGTAGTTTTGCAAGATGTTTCTTTCCACTGGGAAAAACTGGGTAGATGGTACAAGGGATCTCTGTATTTTTCTTACAACTGCATGTGAATTTATAATTATCTCAGTAAAAGTTTCAACTAAAGCAGAGTTCATCATTTTTATCTTCTGTTTATAGCACCAGGGACTTTAGAACTGGGATGACAGACCTGAGAAAAGCATTCAGTTCAGTGGTTCCTGAAGTGTGGTCTCCAAATCGGCAGTGTCAGCATCACGGGGCGTTAGTTAGGAATGACAGTTCTTAGGCCCTGTCCTGACCTACTGAATCAGAAAATCTAGAGGTGGGTGGGGCCCTACAGTCTGTTTTAACAGGCCCGCCAGGTGATTCTACTGTCTGCCAGAACGACTCCCAACCTTGTTCAAGCTCAGCACCGTGTAGGGAAGAATCTGAAAACAACAGGAAATGAATGGTTCTGTATGTAGTTAAGCTTTATACTAAGATAAAATGAAGACTAGACACTGAGGGTCTTGACTAGCAGTCCAGATTTTTTTCCATTGAGCAGTGCCATCTGGCAGTGATGCTGATTGCATTTACTTGACCATCTGCCTTCTCTTAGGAAGAAAGGAGAACGAAGGGCTGATGATAGAAGGCTATAAAATTAGCCTTGCAAATGAACCTGAAATTTATGTGACTAGTTGATCTTTTGAATCTAATTTCTTTCCTCCTTTTGACCTATTACCAGTGTAGCTGTCTTGAGAAATTAGCACACTCTTTGTTACACCAGACTGCACTGATGGCCCAGCTATAGCAATCTTTCTCTACCCAAAGGGAGTGGTTCACTTTGTCTAAATATATTTTGGTAGTCATATTCATTATTTAGTTGACTCATTCTTTCAACAGAATTTGAGTGCCAACTTGTACCAGGCACTGTACTGAGGGAAGAAATAGGGCTAATTATGTATTGTTCTATCAGTTCACTGCCTATTGGAAACATTTTCAGTCCTATCATTGAAATTCTGTAGGGGAAGGGGGCACCTGGGTGGCTCAGTGGTTGAGTATCTGCCTTTGGCTCAGGTCGTGATCCCAGGGTCCTGGGATTGGGTCCCACGTTGGGCTCTGCACAAGGAGCGTGCTTCTCCCTCTGCCTATGTCTCTGTCTCTCTCTGTGTCTCTCATGAATAAATAAAACCTAAAAAAAAAAATTCAGTGGGCAAACTGTCCATCCATAGAGGTAGGTACAAGCAACACATTTGATCCTTAAATGATGGGGGTGAGAGGAACCAATCCCCATGTTAAAAATCCAGGTGTAACTTTTGACTCCCCCCAAACTTAACTACTAATAGCCTACTGCTGACCATAAGCCTTATAGATAACATGAACAGTTGATTAGCACATATTTTGTATTCTAATACAAAATACGAATTTTCTGAGAATAAAGTAAGCTAGAGTAAAAAAAAAAAAGAAAATCCTAAGAGGAAATACATTGACAGCATGGTACTGTACTTACTGAAAACATCTGTGTATAAGGCAACCCCACATTTCAAATCCATGTAGCTCAATGTCAAGTGTACTTGACATGTATTATTTACTATGGGACAGACATTGTAATAGATGATTCGCATGTTGGTTCATTTAATTCCCATTCTCATTTTCCAGAAAAAAATATTTAGGCTCCAAGAGGTTAAGCATGCTACCCAAGGATCACAGAGCTCTATGAAGTGATGAAGCCTATTTCTGCCCCAAGCCATTTTGGTGCCAGGAAAAATGCCTATTCAGACCCTCTGCCCATTTAAAAAAAAAATCAGACTATTTTCTTGCTATTTGGTTGTATAAGTTCTATATTTTGAATATTAGCCCCTTATCAGACATGTGATTTGCAAATATTTTCTCCTATTCAATAGGCTGCCTTTTCATTTTGTTGATAGCTTCTTTTACTGTGCAGAAGCTTTTTAGTTTAACATAGTCTCATTTGTTGATTTTGGTTTTAGTTGTGTTTGCTTTTGATGCCAAATCCAAAAAAAAAAAAAAAATTCAACAAAGCTGATGTCAAGAAGTTTATCACCTATGTTTTTTTCTACAAGTTTTATGGTGTTAGGTTTTTTATTTGTCTTTAATCCATTTGGGGTTGCTTTTTGTATATGGTATAAGATAATGGTTCCATTTCATTCTTTTGCATGTGGCTGTCCAGTTTTCCCAATACCATTTATTAAAGAGACTGTACTTTCCCCAATGTGTGTTCTTGGCTCCTTGGTCATAAATTGACCACTTATGCATGGGTTTATTTCTAGGCTCTCTCTTTTGTTCCACTGATTTGTGTGTCTGTTTTTATGCCAATACCAGACAGTTTTACTCTAGTATTGTAATATAGTTGAAATCAGGAAGTGTGATGCCTCCAGCTTTGTGCTTCTCTCTCAAGAGTGAGTTGGCTTGTCAGGGTCTTTTGTAGTTCCATACAAATATTAGGATTGTTCTAAGAAAAAGCCACTTGAATTTTGACAGGGATTGCACTGAATCTGTAGATTGCTTTGGGTAGTAGGGACATTTTAACAATATTTTTCAAGCCCATTAACACGGAATATCTCTCCATTTATTTGTATGATAGTTAATTTCTTTCATTATTGTCTTGTTTTCGGTGTTTCATCTCCTTGGTTACATTTAATCCTAGGTATGTTCTTTTTGACACAGCTGTAAATGGGATGGTTTCTTACTCATATTCTGATAGTTTAGTTTGTAGAAACACAACATATTTTTGTATACTGATTTTGTGTCCTGCAACTTTACTGATTTATTCTAACAGTTTTGTGGGGTTCAGGGTTTACAATATGTCATCTGCAAATAGTGATGGTTTTACTTCTTCCTTTCCAATTTGGATGCCTTTTGTTTTTTGCCTAATTGGCCTAGCTAGGACTTCTAATAATACGTTGAATAAAAGTGGCAAGAGTGGACATCCTTATTTCATTTCTAATCTTCGAGAAAAAGCTTTTCAGCCTTACTGTTGAGTATGATGTTAGCTGTGGGCTGATCAAATTTCATAATGCCTACAATAATATTTAGATTGGAACTTGATTGTTGGGGGTCAGTGGGCATGAAAACATTGGTAGAACACAAAGCCGCAGCAAGGTTATAGAATTGGAATAACAATTTAAACAATATTAGCAAGGTTTTAGAACACCATTATAAAAAAGTCAAAATATACCATTTTTATTTTAAAAACTCTTCTTAAAAGAAATTCAAACATATAGAGAAGTAAAAAGTATGAGTAACCTCAGGTATTCATCACCCACTTTCAACATTCTGGCCAGTCTTGTTTCATTTCCAGTCTTCCCTTTTCTCCCCCAGCTGTCTCTGGATTATTTTGAAGCAAATCCCAGACATCATATGGCTTTATCTGCAAATATTTCAATATGTATTTCTGAAAATTAGGGACTCTATTTAAACCACAATGCCATTATCATATCTTAACAGTACATCCCTAGTATCATTAGATTTCTATTCAGCCATATATCATTTCCCAGTTGTCATATATATTTTTAGATATACATTTTACTTATGTATTATAAGTATATATAAATTAACATTTGCTTTAATGAGGATACAAAGTCCATAGTGGATTGGTTCATAGGTCTGTAAGTTTCTTAATCTGTAGTTTGACAAAAGTCTTTTTTTTTTTTTTTTTTTTTTTTTTTTGCCCTTATAGTTTTTTTGCTTGAAGACACTGGGTCACTTATCCATAGGGTTTCTGTAGTCTGAAGTTTTCTAACTGCCTTATACTGGTGTAGTTTATGTAATTGTCTATTCTTTGTTTCTTGTAAACCAGTAGACCCAGAAGCTAAACCAACTTGTTTTTGGTTTTTCTTTCTGCAAGACTGCCATGAGCAGCATGTAACCAAATAGTGTTTTAAAGCTAGTATCACAAATGGTTTTAGCCCATTTGTCTTGATGTTAAAGACATCAAGGTAAATAAAAGGACTCTAGTCATAGCGTATTGTGAGGCACAGGATTAGTGACTTGTCTTTTCTGCAATAAAATACTAGTTGAAATGATCTTCAGCCATCTTCTGCAGGGATCTAAATGCGTAATAGGAATTAAAAGGTATTCTGTAGGTCTAGGAGTCTTATAGAATCTGCCCTTCATGACTGTAGAGGACACTTACAAGCTAACGTTAGGCCCTTATAGATCTGTACTGCCTAGGTACAGTAGCTTCTGGCTATTTAACTTTTATTTACGTTTAAAAATTGAGCTTCTCATTCACACACTAATGACATTTCAAGTGCTCAACAGCCACCTGTGCCTAGCAGCTCTCATACTGGACATTGATACAGACTATTTCCATCATCACAGAACATTTTAATGGACAGTCCTGTTTTAGGTTTTAGAGAGGTCAGAATAGAGAGGCTGGAATTTTCTTGGTGTTCAAGCATATTTTTAGTAAGTTTTCTATAAATCTTACAGAAAGATATGGATTTCAGTAGTGCTACCTCTAATGGATAACTACCCTTTTAAAATATGAATACTGCAGGATCATTCGTCTGTTGGCAGAAACTATGAGAAGTGTGTTTTTGGACAGGTTTGTTATAGATACTATTAATGTTTCTTCCATTTTATGTTGGATTTCAGCTTGCTGATAACATATTTAGATTATCATATCCAGAAAGCACACTAATAGGTGACAGTATAAACACAGATTAAGGTGATGGAGTGAAAATAAATGAGTGATAGTTGCTATGGTAATGTGGTCAGAAACAGACATGTTAAAGATATCCTTAAGTTTCTATTTTCTAACATTTTTACAAAATGATTTCAGAGGGAAGTTTTATAGCACAAAGAGACAGAGTTATACTGGAAGCAAATTTTATAGCTGTTTGAAAGAAGAATTCCCTCAATTCTAAAGGTTCTGTGGAGAAACAGCTCTTTCCAAGGCATACCTTTATCACCTCGATTGCCTGTAAACATTTACCTGTAGGCTGCCCTACTTCCCTTCCTGTTGAAACAGTGTACCGTTTTACTTTATTTCAGTTTGGTCTGAAGTTACCTTAAGTAATCAAATTCTGCTTAACCTTTTACAGCGGAAGTTCAGAGTGAAATTGAAAGGATTTTTGAACTTGCAAGAACACTGCAACTGGTAGTCCTTGATGCGGATACTATTAATCATCCAGCTCAACTCAGTAAAACTTCTTTGGCCCCTATTATAGTATATGTAAAGATTTCTTCTCCTAAGGTAAGTAGGGTTGTTATTGTTTGCTCTCTAATCAAACTTCACAATGATTATGTTCTGCTTTACAGTTACACAAGCTACATCTTTATCCATCATAAAGAGTTTGATGAGACATGCAGGCAAAGTGTGATAATTAGTTTCATGGCTTAGAACAGCGATTCTCAAAATGTAGTCCACGGTTTCCCAGGGGAAGGTTCTGAGAAACTTCTTGTGAGTCCCTGAGGTCAAAATTATTTCCATAACACTAAGACTTGTTCTGCTTTTTCACTGTTTTGACATTTGCCCTGAGGGTGCAAAAGCACTGGTGGGTAAAACTGCTGGTGTCCATGAATCAAGAATGTAGTACCAGACAATGCTCACAGTTGAAAAAAAAACAACCATCACCCAGTTTCACTGAAGCATGTCCTGACAAAGTAGTAAAATTTATTAATGGTACTAAATTTTGACTCTTAAAGATTCTTTCAGTATTTTCAGTATTCTGTGTAATGAAACAAAGTACACTTAATAGGTGAAGCCCTTATTTTTACCAGTTACCATGAGGACATACAGTGATTATTCAAGTTATAAACTGAAGTAGCCTCATTTTTTCACAGAACACCATTTTTATTTGAAGGAACAACTGACCTACTAGGTTTATCGAGATTTAGTTATTTGGCAGGTATTTTCCCACTTGTCATCAGTAATAAAACTCAAACTTTCACACAAAAATTAAAATTTCATAAAACTTTTATCCATCTAAGAGTTTATTAGCAGCTTCTCAAAAGATAGAGTTTTCTGATAAGATCAGTGGTAACAGCAAATATGTTTTAATATTGTATAAGAAATGTGTCAACATTGGGAAGACCTGAAGCATTTACTTCAGGTGAACCATTATTTTCCAAATGATCAAGGAATGAAGTTACAAATCATGTACAGTTAAAGATCCATTCAAATTTAACAGTAAGAAAAGTTCATTGATAGGGTTTCAGCTTTCACATGGCAACTAGTCTTTAAGAAATGCCCACTTGTTGAGTTTCATGTAATACCAAAGAACAGTGTAGCCACAATTATCTGAAAGGGCTACTAAATATTCCTCCTTTGCTGAATTACCTGATTCTGACTTTTACACTTTATTTCAGCCAAAACAATATGCTGTAGCAGGTTAAAAGTAAATGTAGCTAGGAGACTTGGTTTTCTTCTATGAAGCCAAGTATGTTAGAGAAATTTGCAAAAAATGTGGATATTTTTTACAAAAATAATTTGCTAAAATGTAACAGGCTTCATTTTTAAATGAGTGTTTTAAAACTATTTCAGTTGTAGTTTCTACTGTGGTAAACACTGTACTTCACATAAAAGCTCTTGGGGTTCTCAGGTTTTTTCAACGTAAAGCACTCATGAGACAAGAAGTTTCTTTGAATAAAGGTAAGACTCAGAAATAATAAGCTCTATGCCAGTTACCTTTTTTAAAGCATTTTTTAAAACTTGCAACTGATAATTTGTTAACATGTTAATTTTGCAGATAAGCTTACACATTTTATAGATTATAAACCATATGCATTATATATATGTAAAAAGGCCCTAGAGTAAATAACAAAACTTGTTCTTCACCTGAGTGCAGATACTCTTCTGTTAAATCTTATCTTTCACAGGTTTTACAAAGGTTAATAAAATCTCGAGGGAAATCTCAAGCTAAACACCTCAATGTCCAGATGGTAGCAGCTGATAAACTGGCTCAGTGTCCTCCAGTAAGTTATCTCTATATACAGTATAATCCACTTGAAGACCTCAGAAAGATTTCTATATTTAGAAAGCAAGCAAACAAAAACCAGACAGGTAAACAGTGTCAGGGGAGAAAATTACCTCCATTTAGCCCTGGTCTTCATTTTTAAGAAGTGAACTGTCCCTACTTCCTCCCATGAGCACTTGTCTAGATGATGGATTACAAAAAGCTACAATGCATTCAGTGGTGACCTCACTTTGTTAATATCTAATTAGTATCCTACATGGAATGTGATTTTAAAAATTTGGTTTAAAAAATGGATCTCTTTGGGACTTATTATTCACTTCTAATAATAGGGAGCAAGTTGCCAGCTCTTAATGACTGAGAAATTGTTTAGAAATGTGTTTTTACATAGCTTCAAATCAATTAGTTACATGGCTTCTGGCACCTAAACACCTTCCTTTTCCTAATCCCTGCTCTAAATATCATGCTTCGGGACGAGAGATCACCTCTAAGTTTTTGTTTTGTTTTGACATGCAGGTATATCAGAAGCTAGAATTATGATTATATTTTTTATTGCCTGGAATATTTTGAAGTTTGGGCCCTGTCAAATCATCAGTGGTTTCAGCTTTCTTCTGCCAAATTTCATGTCCTACTCTTGCCTAAAGTAAGAGTAGGACAAAATTTCCAAAATGAAATTTTTCATAATCTCGAGGTCAAAACCAGACCTCTTCCTATACTGTTCAGATTATATATATATATATATATATATATATATATATATATATATATATATTTTTTTTTTTTTTTTTTAACCTCTCTTTTCTATCATGTCCTAACCAACTATCGTTACACCTTTCACTTTCTGGTCATTGCTATTGGTTAAGCATCTAGGGTTGTGAATGATAATCTGAGGAGGTAGCTGTACAGACACAATCTGACTCAACAGGACATTTCAGCCAGTTTGTAAAGGAGAAAGCAGGTACACACAAGCAAATATAAAGTGGTGCAGCTCATGAGCCACTTCCCATGAGTGTGTGTGCAACTCACTCAATGCTGGACTGCTAGAAGTGTATCATCTGAAATGTTTGCCTGTGCAGGAGCTGTTTGATGTGATCCTGGACGAGAACCAGCTCGAGGATGCTTGTGAGCACCTTGCCGACTATCTGGAGGCCTACTGGAAGGCTACCCACCCTCCCAGCAGCCATCTCCCCAACCCTCTCCTTAGCCGTACTTTAGCCACTTCAACTCTGCCCAGTAGCCCCACTCAAGCCTCTAATTCACAGGTAAGAGACTCTTTTCGTAAGAAAATGCTCTAGAAACTAGGCTGCCTTAGGTCACGTGGCTGGGATCCAAGCCCAGTTACCCAGCACAGCGTGTGTTCCAGTAGAGCAGCTCTATCCACACTGAGACAAACACTGAGTCATTTACTATCTTTAGTGTGAGTTGTGTACCCATAAGAACTATGTCAACAATATACTCAAACATATATAAAGTTTAAAAATCCCTAGCTACATGTTCTGTAAGACAAGGCTAGCTTTTTCTACACTGCCAGCAGCACAACCATGGAATCAGACTGCCTTGGTCCAAATCCACTCTACCTTTTAGTGAGTGGGTCAGGTTGGAGAAGCTCCTTACCTGCCCCTTGCCTCAGGAAGACAAATGGCAACCTGTCTCATAGGGCTGCAGCATTATTCATGTGATACAGAAGATTGTCGTAGGACAGTACTTTCCTCATGCTGAGTGGTATGTAAGCATGTGGCATGGTATTTCTTCTCCTTAATCCTTAAGCCAAAGCCAACATCTTAAGCAATTTTAATCTTCCCACTTGTATAAAAGTAGAGGTAGTGAAATGTACACTTGTGTGTTGAGAAATCTTAGGGACCTGTATCTGAGCCCCAGGAGAAGACATAAAATGATGCCCCCCCTCATTTAGTCATCAAGGGGGAACAAAAAGTTACTCTGTACACTATTGTAGGCACTTACAAATCAAAGTCTGATATAGTATAGTACAAACCTTGTAAATGCCATCAGATGTTAACAAAAGAAGTAACTGAGCTAGGTTAGATTCATTTTAGAAACTCACAAGGGCATCAACATGAATGGACGGACCTGTTTTTGCAACATCTGACCTTGGTTGATGCCTGTGCTTGCTCCCTTCCCCACCAGGGTTCTCAAGATCAGAGGACTGAGCGCTCTGCTCCTGCCCGGTCTGTGTCCCAAGCTGAAGAAGAAGCCTGTCCGGAACCCGTCAAGAAAACCCAGCACCGTTCCTCATCTGCCCAGCACCACGGCCATCGCAGTGGGACGAGTCGAGGCCTCTCCAGGCAGGAGACGTTTGACTCAGAGACCCAGGAGAGTCGAGACTCTGCCTACGTGGAGCCGAAGGAAGATTACTCCCACGAACACGTGGACCACTATGCCCCCCACCGTGACCATAACCACAGAGATGAGCCCCATGGGAGCAGTGAGCACAGACACAGGGAGTCTCGGCACCGGTCCAGGGACCTGGATCGAGAGCAGGACCACAACGAGTGCAACAAACAACGCAACCGGCATAAATCCAAGGATCGCTATTGTGACAAGGATGGGGAAGGCATCTCCAAAAAACGGAACGAGGCTGGGGAATGGAACAGGGATGTTTATATCCGCCAGTGACTTTTGCCCTTTTGTGTTTCTTTTCTTTTTTTTTTTTTAAGTCTTGTATACCACCACCCTCAGACTCCATCTTTGGGGTCTACGTTGCAGTCATATGTGATCTGTCTTGTACACTTTGTATTGCTGTTGCTTGAATAGCAATAGCATGATAGAGTATTAATATACTTTTTTTTCTTTTGTAAGTGCTATATAAATTTGCCTGGTATGGCTGCAGTCCTCCGGTTGTATACTGGACTTTTCAAAAACTGTTTGGGATAGCTGCCACTTGAACAAAATCTGTTGCCATCCAGGTGGCATTAGTATTTTAAGAAACATAGTTGATGTTTTCAAAACTGTAGTTGATGTATCCAGCAAGCCACAATTGGCCCAGATAAAAAGTGGAATTTCTTGATTCTCCAGATTTTTAATATGTAGGCACCTAATTTGCATATTCATTTATCCATGGACCACTGTTTCTTGCTTGTACCTCTGGCTGACTAAATTTGGGGACAGATTCAGTCTTGCCTTACACAAAGGGGATCATAAAGTTAGAATCTATTTTCTATGTACTAGTACTGTGTACTGTATAGTTTGTAAATGTTATTTCTGCAAACACCTTCTTATGATAATTATATATAATATATATATATATATACATATATATATATCAGTTGGATCACACTATTTTAGAGTCTTAATGCCAAGTCAGCAGATTTGCTTTATGAATTACAGGGACTAGAAATGCCCACCTTCAGGAAATTTGTAATATTGTCTAGACACCTTTCCCCATTCTAGTAGAAAGTCTGTACATACTGTAAATATGTGATTGCCTGACTTGAAAAGGTTTGATTTCTGAATGTTTTACCATCCTTGTAAGTTTATAATTTTGACCATAAATTATGGTAAATATAACCAAACTCCAAAGGTTGTTCTAATCCATGCAGTTCACACTGATTGTGACACATTCTTATTAGTAGCTAGTGTCTTATGTCACTGCACTGGAGTATATGAGCCGGACCTCTGTGTGCAAGTGTGTCTGTGTGTAAGAGTGTGCACGAGTGACTGGGTTGGAGCTGAGTGCTGAAGACTTGAGACTAATACCTAGAATTCTACCCACATGGTTTTGTATTTAATTGTGCTACGTGTTGCTTTGAGAATACATTGAGCAGTCAGGTATTGTGAGGAAGCTTGCTGCCAAAGGTGACTAGGAAAGCATTTATCTGCTGGCTCCTTGTTTTTGCTCCTAGAGGGTAAAAATACAAGCAACTTTTAACTGTGAGTGTTTCACTGGAAATGTACAATCTTTGTGTGTTTGAGTATTTGTTTTAGTAAGAAATGTTTACACAGCTTGTAGAATTATTTCGTGGGAAAATAAATTTTTCTAACTCCCCCCACCTCCTTTTCTACCCTTGCCTATCGTTCCTGTTGTTTCTCTCCCTGAAATTTCCCCTTCATTCCTTCCCTGCCACCAACTCCCAACAGTTTCGCTGTCCGTCAAAACCTAGAAGTGCTTCTTATAACCAAAGTTTCTGCTCTTCAGAAGTAATCAGGGCAAAATGAGGTGACTTGAAGTGAACAAAACGTTAAGAATATCTTCCTCCATTAGACATCGACTCTGAAGGGGAACCCAGAAGATCCTATTCTCCATGCCTCAATGATATAGCGCTGTAAGCAGCTCACAGTGTGGTTGTCACGCTAAGGCTGAAACCTTCTGTGTCGTTTCTGTGTACACTTTTGTCCAGTTATGCCTGGACAGGTAAGACAGTATTAGGTGTGCAGGTACCTAGCACCTAGAGCTTGGCCCTGAAAAATGCCTATCTATAATTGCCTAACTTCCGACTGTACATTATGGAATGATTATTTTGTTAAATAAGTTAATCTATTTTTGTTTTGCTTCTTTGATTATTCCAGGTTCTTGCCAAATATTCTGGGACCTTTCTAAGTGAAGTTGTTTCACGTTGAACTCCTTATTTCCCTTCCCCTTCAACAAAACTCAGTTTTAAAAATGAGTTATATTACCTGATAAAAAAACCCTTTAAATGTAAGAAACATTTTCCTCAGAATTAATCTTTTTGTTAATTAGCTCTGAACTGTTGACAAATTTATTTATTGAATATAAAAATGGTAGTCATAATATATACATTTTTTATGTAAACTATTCATATCATTGGGAAACCATATTCCAGGTAGTTACTTGTATAAAATATTTCTGAAACTTTCATCCCGTTTAATGACTTTGGGATATTTAGAACTCTTGAAGTATAACTGGTATTTATCTTACTTGCTGCTACCACTTATCCCTTTCAAAGAGTCATGCTAACAGATTCCAGTTTTAAAACTTCATACCTGGATTCTTAATTTTTCACTTTACTGTGAAACATACTAGTCCAAATCAGAGTATTCCTCAAAGAACTATATTGCAGGATTTGACATGAGCATCTATATGTGAAAACTGTATAGCAGGCATATGTGTAAATGTGTGTACTCAATTTGTAAATGCAGAAATAATCCCAAGGGCAATGGGAGATTTTACTGACTTGTGGAATGTAAAATTAGTCTTTTCACTCAGCAAAGGCTTAACCTTAACCTACTCAGTTGTAGAATCATGATCTTTGTAGTCAACCTAGAAAATGCTGGAAATGGAAATGTTTTTGATAGTTCTGTGTTTTATTGTCAACCCCATTTCAGTTTTTCCTGTGCTCTTTCTCTCCTGCTCATTTAAGTTACTGTTACAAAAAGGTGCTGCTAAATGTAGGATGTCTTAGTCATATTGTACTTTGGGACAATGCCACATTTTTAACATGGTCTGCTGTGCATTCCTGTTAAACATTCACTGTCAGCGACACTGAACTGTTCAACAAATCTGGTTTAAATTCATTCATATAAAACAAATAAAGAGCTGGCTTTCTGCACTGTTTATTAGTAGTAGTATTAATTGCAATTTTAGGAATGTTTCTCATAGTTGAGCCTATGTCAGATTTCCAACACCACCTCCCACTGTGGAGGATCTTTCCTAAGGGCAAAGCTAATCACTGATGTTACTTTCGTGAGTAAAATTAAACTGGTAAAATGACAGCTTACCGGAGGTAGAGATCTTCTAAAATAGGAGCACAGCAGAGTCCTCTTTAAGTCTACCTGTGTGGCAATTCTTGATTCAGATTTTTTTATTCTTCCTTCATTTTTAAAATGAAGATCTATCTTGATGACAAATTTAAATCCTCACCCTTATCGCCCCTTCACTCAGAGCAGTGATACAGTGCTGCCTAGTCGTGGATACTTTCATCCTAGGAATATGTCAAGAGTCACACAGTTAGGGAAGATAGCTAGGTAGATGATGAATTAGATGATTCCAATTATTCAATTCTGGCTATATTATATTTGTATTTCACTTTACTATTTAAAGTAAAATGTAGTTTTTACTCAGTGTTAAAAGTTTTTTTTTGTTTCACAGAAATATGTATGTTAACCCCAAATATGTTGAGAGAATATATTTTCCTCCACTTTTCCCAGATTTTTTCCCTCTTCATTTTACTTTTTCTTAAATTTGGGTCCCTTAAAATTGAATGTGTTTATTTTCCAATTTGCCCTATTTTTTGAAGGAAAGAAAACACTGAAAAGGTCTATGTCAAAGCCAACATTTTTAACAATGTTCTTTGTCCTACTGTTTTTAGTATGCAAATATTTTTCTTTTGTTTTGACTGCATTGCTTGTATTTGATATTTGTCAGCATTAATCAACAGTTTACACATCTACTGCTGGTCTCCCTGTCTACGATTTTCATCCCAGCTGAGCACGTAAGGCTTGGCAGACAGCATGAGAAGACATGGATTTTTTAAAACATAAAGTCTGGAGAAATGTGCTGAGCCCTAGAAACGGATGACACAGGTAAACAGTGCTTCTCTTTAGTCCAATGACATCTGCTGGATAAAAGGCAGAATGAGGGATATAAAGAAGTCAGTCACACAGCTGAATCTGATGATAGAGCTTAAAATATCTTGTTCCTCATTCAATAGGCATGTACTGATGATCTGCTCTAAAGCAGTGACAGGGTTCCTGCCCCCAAGACTTTCCTGAGCCTGGGAGGAGGGGGAGGAGTAAGGAACATGCCTATTGAACTAAGAGTGTGTTAAGGGCCGTGACAGTGGCAGAAGTGGGTGCTAGGGGTATATGGAAAGACAGAAATGCCTAAGTCAACCTCAGAGAAGGATGTTCAAGAAAGGCTTCTTCAAAGAAGAGGCCTGCTAAAGATCTTACCTGATGCAAGAGACCTTGCAATCTGATGGGCAAAATACTTAGGAGAAATTCCTAACAGAAACCTAGGAGGGGGGAAAAAAAACTATTAGGCAATTGTTCCCAACTGTCCACCTTAAGTGCCTGAGGCTGAGAAACTCTGGGGTGATTCAAATGGCAGTTATGTTTAAATATTTAACACTATATGAGACAGGCTTTAAACTGGGTTGAGTATTGAATATTTCAATATATATTATCTAAAAAGCAGTAGGATGAAGCAAGCCTGAGTTATAATTAATTTTTAATAAAAGCAGTCACCTATTGGCCACAAACAATAGGGTATTTAGTCACTTTTGCAGTTAAGGGGATGTTCGTGTTTTTGTCTGATTCCAGATCTGATTAAGAAGTTGCCTTTTTTGCCTTGATCTACCATACTCATAGTTGCTTTGTCTGATGTTGGTGTTCTGTGAATTTATGTTCAAGAGTAGAACACCAAGGTGTAGCTCTAAGTGCCAAGCCAGTTCCGAGCTACCAGAAGCTGGTTTTGTTCTGTCTCCACAGTCATATCACATTAACTTGTAGAACAGGTGTTCCAATGGATGATAAAAGGTACCCAAATTGTGGAATATCCTCATAATTTTAATGTTATAAAGAAAATAGTTTAGGTTTTAGTTTAAAAGCATGAAAAAAAGGTAAACATGGTAAAGGCACACTACCATTAGGAGAGATGTAGTCTTCCTTTGAAAGTTGATTTAGGGGCACCTGGGTGGCTCAGTTGGCGTCCAACTTTTGGTTTCGGCTTCGGTCGTGATCTCAGGGTCATGAGATTGAGCCCTACATTGGGCTCTGCACTCAGCACGGAGTCTGCTGGAGATTGTCTCTCCCCCTCCCTTTCCCTCTCCCCCTCCTACTCGTGCCCTCTGCCTCTCAAATAAATATATTTTTTAAAAACGGACTTATCAAATAGTCAACAGAAAAACTGATAAAATGCCCAGCTCAGTTATAGGCACATGAAAAATGTCAGTTGCCATGCCCTGAATTCTTAGGGAACTCTTGAAGGAACTCAAGAACAAAACATTTTTTACCAAATTAAATATTGCTCATTTTATTCCTTTTGTCACAATCACAAATTTTACCATCAAGAAGGACTTGTATTCTTTACACATTAAAACACACAACCCCAAATGAAAATATGCTCCAAATATCTGTAGGCATCTCCTTTTCTTTATACTATGCTAAATCCTTAAAAAAATTATTTAAAAAACACAAAGTATAATCTCATACCACCCCCAACTACTATATCCTCCATGAAGTAGAGTCTCTTGATTATTGATCCCTGGTGCAACCACTGGCAGCCTTTTCTGTTTCCTTAGCAACTATGCCATCAATCACCCAGCCTGACCCATTTTTTTTGGGGGGGGGTAAAAAAAAAAGAAAACTATACAGAGAATGTTTGGCATTTTGATTTCTAAGGATCCTCCTATGTGCTTTTGCGTTTTATGAATTTTGCAATAAAAAACCCTATACAATCCTTATTTGCCAGCCCAATCATGTCTTCTATTCTGGCATCTCTGAGAGAATCAATGTCGGTGTCCCATGATGGCACAACGGATGGATCAAACCGCTGCAGCTGTTTCAGCTGTTCAAATGAAAGGCCAGCACCCATCATTCCTTCTCCTCCAATCTGTGGGTCCTATTTGGAGAAAACAAGAAACCACGAACATCCTGTAACTGGTAAGTGTGCCCGTGTACAATTTAAGTGAAAAGACAAACCTGAGGAGTAAGTACCACCAATTCCAGAAACACAAATGCTGTCCCTGCAATGTTCATGAGGTATCCTGGCAGCACCGGAAGGTAATCTCATGAATTCATGAGGTGCCACAGTTTTGCCACATTTTAACTGTGGATCTTAAATGAGGAACTTTACCTGTTTCCTTATCTATAAAACTAAAGGTGGTATCCTGCCTGGCATCTAGAGGCCACTCAGTAAGTGGGACATCATCAGTAACAGTAATATATGAAGATTCAGCTTTCTTACACTACCCAAAGCTGACAGGAGTCCTTAGGTAACTTGAAGTGCCTTTCTCTGACCCACACCAACTGGATGATAAAAGTTTTCTACTGCTGTTTTTGAATGTACTAGAACAAGGCTGTGTTAACTCATTTGGAATACAAGAATCATAAGGAATTGATGTGTGAACAACTGCACAAGATCCATAATCCTAAGCGAAGTCACTACTGCACAAATGTTATGTTTACTGTTTTGGTATTATTAAAAACCTATTGCTTATTAACCCATTGGGGGGAAATTTCCATCTTTTCTAGGTATATATTGAGGATATATGCATGTATTGAGTGTATATGCATATCTCCACACACACATGATAAAATTCAAGTGAATTCTGAAGACTTCCTTTCCTCTATATGACGCAGTTACCTTAATTTCTGAGACTAGAAACCATCTGTGGGTTGCTTTTTATTCATATATTCCAATTACCCACTAGAATTCTGTATAGGTGGGTACTGAAGTTAGATGTTCAATGCATCTAATTAGATGTGAGCATTATTACAGATTTAAACTTAACCTCAAACAGCATGGGTTAAAAATACTGTCCTAATATGGTTTTGATAAAAACCAAAACGGGTGAAATAAAAGATAAGAAAGCTTTTTAAATGTTACATATTTTAATGTCAGAAACCATAAAGCAACAATAAACCTGAACCATTTTCTCCCCTTGGCTAGTCTGCTGATACTCCAGCCTTGATGTGACTTGAGGAAAAAATGCGCCGCACATTCCATACCAACAAAATCTAGGACAAGGAGGGGAAGAGAAGAAACAACTTTCTAGGAAAAAAAAAAAAAAAAAAAAGTTCTGAGTAACGGTAAACAAGAGCCACAAGTGAAAGAAGCAGGTAATACAAGCACAGATGAGCTCTGTGGCATTTGAACACAATGGCAAGGAATGAAGACAGGGAAAACTTTGGTTAGGATGTGGAAATTGTCTACAGGCTGACTAAAATTGATCTCATTAGAGAAGCATTCTTGTTTATTGCAGGATTTGTTTCAGTAGTTTTGCTAGATATTTCTTCATGTAACACCCTTGTGTTTCTCACCACCATCAAGTTGTTGTAATTTGTCAGATTACACAGAGAAAACTGAAATTGTTCTGACCTGGGGCTGAAGCTGAAGGCAAGGAAATGTTCTGAGGGCCCATGCAACCTGTTCTTCATTTTCTGCCAGCGTGATCGTGCATGTGCTATAAACCAGCACGCCCCCCGGCTTCAGTAGTTGAACTGCCTAAAGAAACATGATCAGACTCTGTGTACCACAAGGCCAAATAAACATTTTGCAGGATTTCAGATCTAAAAGATTCCTTAATTAGAGTGTTCTAGACTAGGTGCATTTCACTTAGAGCCATTATAGTTCACTTCAACCAAGACTTTCCTAAATATAATCATTCAGTTTTACTGCTTTAGATACTACTTTTTGTGCCCAGAACTCACACATGTACAATTTTTAAGTCATATTCCTTTCTGAACTCTATGCTCATATATTCACTTATCTTTTCCATATGTCTACTATCAAATTCGACAGGTCCCAAACTGAACAACTATCTTCCCTCTGAGACCTATTAGAGACATGCTGTTTTCAGGCCCCAAACCTGTATTATCTTGCATGCTCTTCTCTCACACTCCCCATCCATTAGCAAAATCCATTGGCTCTACCTTTAAAATATCCCAAGAATTTGGCTACTTCCACAGTTATCATTCTGGTCTGAGCCCCACTGTCTTTGTTTGGTCCAGATGACTGCAACAGACTCTGCCTCAGTCTGCCAGCTTCCTTGTCTGCCCTCCTACAACTACTTCTCCAGCTGCCGAAGCAGTGTTTTTTAAAACTTGTCCCTTCGCTGCTCAAACTCCTTCAAATGTCCTGACTTATCACACGAAATCAAAGCCCAAGTCCTTACAGTGGCTTTCCAGACCTTACACAGAGCAGGCCTCTGGCTGCCCTTCTGACCTCACTTCACACACCTCACTTGCTCTGCTTAGCCACACTGGCCTCTGCTGTTCCAGAACACACAGGGCACACTGCCACCTCAGGATCAGGGCACAAGCTTGGAAACTCTTCTAATTCTCTGTACTGCCTGTACTGCTTCTTCATAATCTTCTTATCTTTGTGTATATGTCACCCTTCTAGCACCTGACCATTGTAGGTAACACTGCACTATTCATATCCAATACTCCCACCCTCCCTTTAGTCTGCTCCACAGGATTACGGTTCTGTGACTATACTTAATAGCTTACTCATCTGTTTCCTTATTTTCCTCAATTAGACACTTCATGAATTAGGCAGGGATTCTTATTTTTTCACTACTATATCGATAGCACCCACAATAGTATATATTACATTGTGGTTAGGTGCTCAATGAATATATGTCCAATAAATAAATGAATCAGGAAATAGGTATTATAACAAAATGAATTTTTCCCAAATAACTACAAGTTTATTTTTTCAAACTCCCAGATGTTTAAAAACATCACCTCCAATGAGGTGAACCTATTAGATAGATTTGTAATCCCCAGTTCTCATATATGGAAATCAATGTACCTAAAGTCACTTATGTGGAAGAAGCACAGCTCTAAACAAGATGAGTCTGATTATAAAGTCCACGTTCTCAATCAACACCTCTCAATGCTAAATGGCGAACCTACTATATTCTTAACTCTCTCCTGTATACAATCAGCTGTTTTTCTTCATTGCAAATACTGCAACTACTCTTAAGTAGCCTCTTAACATTTTCTTTCTGCTAGGACCTAAAAAGAACAAAAATCCCAGTCTTTTAAAACAGTGTCCTGGGTTGCCTGGCTAACAGTTAAACATCTGACTCTTGGTTTTAGCTCAGTGGTGATCTCAAGGTTGTGAGATTGGGCCCTATGTCTGGCTCTGTGCTCAGCATGGATTTTGCTTCAGTTTCTTTCTCCTTCTGCCTCAACTCCTACTACCTGCTCCTCTCTCTAAATCAATCTCTCAATTAATCAATCAATATTTAATAAAACAATTTCCTAATTTTACCCTCAAGTCAAAGTTTCAGCTATAAGTCAAGTTTCCTTTTTGCTGTTTGCTGTTTTCACTTCCAGGATGTGTTCTCTGAAGACAGCACAGAAGAAGAAAAAGTAAAATAATCTACTCCCAGCACCACCTTTGTGTATAAAAGGAGATACTAGACAGATGAGCAGAGGTGTACTCAAAGACAACTTTAGAGATTGAATAATTACAGTGTGCATCCATTACTGCTGTAGTTTATGTACTTATAATTACAGGGCTGGGAGGAAATGATGAAATCATCTTTGGTCAAATGCTCTCTACATTCTGTGAAATCTGATGAATCATTTTTCTAAGCCTCGAATGTTCTATTTGGACATCTCCTGAAATGTGCTAGAGACCAGTTAAATTGGCAAAGTTTTTCCGGTTCTTATAAATCCTACACTGAATAGTCCCTTCTCATTTTTTATCAATGTGTTTCCCTCCACTGGACTTCCTGCTTCTCATATGCTTAGATGATCCAGAAACCCTATTAAAAAAGAGTAATTTATTTTATATCCCATTCCTTACACATCAGTTCTTAACTATGATGTTTTGAGCTCGGTGATTCTTTAAGATATATCAGAATGTTGGAAATTCTGCTACTGCCTTTAAATCAAAGAGTGAGCAACATAAATGAAAACTGCTTGTATTTAAAACTAGGTTTTCTCTGTTCTTTGTGTGCTAAAATAAACATAAAATTTGTCACTTTCACTATTGTAAGTGTACAGTTCAGTGGCATTAGGTACTTTCACATGCAACCGTCACTACTATCCATCTCTAGAACTTCTCATCTTCCCAAACTCAACTCTGTACCCAATAAACACTAATTCCCCATTCTCCCGTCCCTCCAGCCCCTGTTAACCTCATTCCACTTTGTCTCTACAAACGTTCCTGTTCTAGTTACCTCATATAAACAGAAAGACACTATTTGTCACTCTGGGTCTGGCTTTTATCACTTAGCAGAATCTTTCCAAAGTTCGTTCGTGTTGTACTACAATTTCATTCCTGTGTCAGACTGAATAATATTCTATTCTATGTGTACACCACATTTTGCTTATCCATTCACTTGTTGGCCTCTTGATGGGTTGTTTCCACATTCTGGATATTGTGAAAAATGCTGCTATGAACTCTGCTCTCCCTCTCTGAAACATCAAACTATGAAGGTCAACTTTCTTTCATATCAAAGGAACATCACATACCACAGTGAAGAGTTTTCTCTGTAATGGTTGATATGATGTCACTTCTTTCAAAGTCCAAGAACAAGCCATGTTTGGTCTCTGTCCCATTCCGCTGCATGGTGCATCAAGAAGAATTCGGTCAAAGGATTCTGGTAAGAATGGAGGGTTTCCTATGAAGAGAATTATAAATATATTTGCTATCTGCCTAGTGGTCTAAAATAGAAAACTCCTGAGATAGAAACAATTATTAGGAATTTAAAAATCATAATCTAGACTACAAAGAAAGACAATTTTTCCTTCCAAGTAGCTGGTAAAATTCATTCCAACATGTGTCAAATGATTAAAAATGTGACTATTACAATTGAGAGTTATCTGTTGACACCATGCAAATCAAGGCCTAATCAAATAAGATGCTGTATCCCCAATGTCTGGAGCCACGGTTCATCAGAGCTAGGACCTGGAATTAATTCTAGTCCTACTGGGATCCCTGGGTGGCGCAGCGGTTTGGCACCTGCCTTTGGCCCAGGGCACGATCCTGGAGACCTGGGATCGAGTCCCACATCGGGCTCCCGGTACATGGAGCCTGCTTCTCCCTCTGCCTGTGTCTCTGCCTCTCTTTCTCTCTCTGTGACTATCATAAATAAATAAATTGAAAAAAATTAAAAATAATTCTAGTCCTACTGAGAGCTTTCTCTTGGCAATCCCTACGGCAGACCACCCCAGAAAGGAAGAGCACCTGTTAGGTTCTAGTCAAATCTACTGGTTCTGAGGTTCCTCACTCTCCTTCCTCCTGTGGCCATCAGCAAGACTATGCTCTAGAGTTAGTCAGATTCTCTCTGCATCCAATCTTCCACAGGTTTCCTTCTGCATTCACTCGAATAACTTTCCATTGACTTCTGAGCTATTTAAGTGTTACTGGAGAAAGTCATGGAACCAAATAGTCTGCTTACATATTTATGCCATCTAACTGCAAGCGAGACATTGCTGCCGACTGCTTTCATAAGAAGCCAGTCTACAGTAACCTCAGCAATGTTCTGAATATCATACCAAGATAACCTACTTTTCTCTGACTGCAAACTGTCAGATATGAATGCTTATCAATTTAACTCATCTCAGTCTATAACCGTCCTTGCTTTCTTACCTACTGTCTCAGAGTATCTTCTCAAAGTAAACAAGTATTTTTACGGCTTTTGATACATGCTGAAAAAATGCTCTAGAAAGACTATGCCAATTTAGTTCCATTATGATTATACTTACTCTTTCAAAATCTTCACCCAAGAATTATTTTTATTGTTGTTACTATTTTATTGGCCATTTGTACTTTTTAGATAGTCACATTCTTTGTTTTGTCCTTTTCCTACTGAGACTGTCGTCTTTCTCTTTTTAAAAATACTTTATTTATTTGAGAGAACGAGAACACAAGCAGTGGGAAGGGAAGAGGGAGAGGCAGACTCCCCACAGAGCAGGGAGCCCAATGCAAGGCTCGATCCCAGGACCCTGAGATCATGACCTGAGCCGAAAGACAGACACTTAACCAAATGAGCCATCCAGGTGCCCTGTTATCATTCTCTTATTGATTAAAGGAGCTAGAAGGGTAGTAGCTGCTTTCTGCAGTGATTAGCTCTAAGATACCCCAATGATCTTTTGCTTTTCCAGTTCAACATCTATTTAACAGATTCCTTACACTAAGTATTTATACTAAATTTTCTCTCCTTAGTATAAATTTATACTGAGTTCTTTCTGTTGAAAAACCTTGTTGCTTTTTTTTAAATCCAAATTCCCCCAAGCACAGGTCTCAACAAGTTATTCATTTTCCTGACCAAGTAAAACAAAACCAAAAACTATTCCCGCAGCTACCTAAATCTCTGGAATAGACTTCTGAAACTAACAAATACAGACCATTAATAATGAACAATCTGGCCTCCTCCAGATTGTTCTCCAGCCACATTTCTTAGGACTCCTGCATATTCACCTATGTTAAAAACAAACATGCATCACCCACTGTTACCCAAAAATGTCATGAGCTTTCTTATTTCCATGCTTCTACTAATTCTATTTACTAGAGATGCCCCCTGCACTCATTTCCATTTGTCAAAATGCTGACCATCCTTTCAAGGCCTAACAAATGCCACCCCCTCATCTAAACACTTTTCCAAAAAATAAATAAATAAATAAATAAAAATAAACACTTTTTCCATTGTCCCTCTAAGAAATAGTCCTTCGCTCTGAGTTCGTGTAACACTTGGTATCCTTTTGGATGCATAGTCTTTTTTTTTTTAATTTATTTATTTGGGCGGGGGGGGGGGGGGCGGAAGAGGCAGAGGGAGAGAGAATCCTGAGCAGACTTCATGGAATTTATTCTAGGGATGTAAGGATGGTTCAATATTCACATACCAATGTGATACATTACATTAACAAGAAGGATGAAAACCATATGACAATGTCAACAGACGCAGAAAAACTATCTGACAAAATACAATATCCATTCATGATATAAACTCTCAACAAAGTGGGTTGATTTTTTTTTTTAAGATTTTATTTATTTATTCATGAGAGACACAGAGAGAGTGGGGCAGAGACACAGGCAGAGGGACATGCCAGCTCCGTGCAGAGAGCCTGACACAGGACTAGATCCGGGACTCCAGGATCATGTCCTGGGCTCAAGGAAAGCACTAAACCACTGAGACACCCAGGGATCCCCAACAAAGTGGGTTTAAGGGAAACATACCTCAACATAATAAAGGCCATTTCTGAAACAACGATCACACTCAATAGTGGAAAAGCTTTCAGCTAAGATCAGGAATAAGACAAGAATGTCCACTCTTACCACTTTTTTTCAACACAATACTAGAAGTCCTAGCACAGCAATCAGACAAGAAATAAAAGGTATCCAAATTGGTAAGGAGGAAATAAAACTGTTACTATTTACAGATGTCATGATAATATATACAGAAAACCCTAAAAACCATAAAAAACCTATTAGAATAAATGAATTAAGTTACAAAATGTAAAATTAATATACAGAAATCTGCTGTGTTTCTGTACACTAATAGTGAAGTAGAAGAGAAATTAAGAAAACAATCCCATTTACAAATGCACAAAAAAAGAAAAAACACCTAGGAATAAATTTAACCAAGGAGGGGAAGATCTGTTCTCTGAAAATTGTAAGACATCAAGGAAAGAAACTGAAGACAATACAAACATATGAAAGGATATGCCATGCTCATGGATGGGAAGAATACTGTTAAAATGTCCAGACTCCCCAAAGCAATTTAAAGATTTATTGCAATCACAATCAAAATAACAACAGTGCTTTTCACAGAACTAGAACACATAGTACTAAAATTTCTATGAAACCACAAAAGACCTCAAATAATCAGAGCAATATTGAAAAAGAAGAACAAAGCTGGAAGCATTACAATCTCAGATTCCAATATATACTACCAATCTATAATAACTGAAAGAACATGGTACTGGTGGAAAAACAGATCAATGGAATGAGTGCTTAGGAATAAAGCCATGCTTTTACATTCAACTAATCTGTGAAATAGGAAGCAAGAATATACATACAATGGGGAAAAGACAGTCTCTTCCATAAATGGTGCTGGGAAAATTGGGTAGTTATATGCCAAAGAATAAAACTGGACCACTTTCTCACACCATACATAAAAATAAACTCAGAATGGATTAAAAACCTAAATATGAGACCTAAAACCATAAAAATTCCTAAAAGAAAACAGGCAGTAATCTCTCTGACATCAGCCTTAGCAACATATTTATGGATCCATCTTTTCAGTAAAGGGAAACAGAAGCAAAAATAAACTATTGGAACTAAACCAAAATAAAAGGCTTATGCAGAGAGTGAAGGAAACCATCAGAAAAATGAAAAGGCAATCCGACTGAATGGAAGATTTTGCAAATGATGTATCTGTAAGGCGTTAATATCCAAAATACATACAGAACTTATACAAAGCAGCACCAAAAACACCCAGATAATCTAATTAAAAATGGGTGGAGCATCTGAGAAGACATTCTTCCAAAGAAGACATACAGATGGCCAACAGACGCATGAAAAAATGCTCAACATCACTAACCATCAGGGAAATGCAAATCAAAACCACAATAGGATGTCACCTCACACCAGTGAGAATGACTAATATCAAAAAGATAAGAAATACCAAATGTTGCAAGGAGGTGGAGAAGAGAGAAATCTTGCGCACTCTTGATGGGAATGTAAATTGGTGCAACCACTATGGAAAACAGTATAGAGATTCCTCAAAAAATTAACAATAGAAATACTATATGATCCAGTATTTAATTCTACTAGATAATTACCCAAGGAAAATGAAAACATCAATTCAAAAAGATATATGCGCCCCTACATTTATTGCAGCATTATTTATAGTAAGCAATATTTTTTTAAGATTTTTTTTTTATTTATTCATAAGAGACACACAGAGAGAGAGAGAGAGGCAGAGACACGGATACAGGCAGAGGGAGAAGCAGGCTCCATGCACGGAGCTCAACGTGGGATTCAATCCCAGGTCTCCAGGATCACACACTGGGCCGAAGGCAGTGCTAAACCGCTGTGCCATCCGGGATGCCCAGCAATATATTTTTTAAGTTACCTCTATACCCAACCTGGAGCTCAAACTTACGACCTCAAGATCAAGAGTTATATGCTCTACTGACTGAAACAGCCAGGCACCCTTTTACACAGCCAATATATTGAAGCAATCCCAAGTGTCTACTGATAGCTGAGATAAATAAGATGTGTGTATACACACACACACACAAACACATAATATTAGCCATAAAAATGTATGGCACCTTGCCATTCATGACAACATGGATGGATCTATCATGCTAAGTAAAAATAAGTCAGGCAGAGAAAGACAAATACTGTACAATTTCACTTATATGTGGACTCCAAATGTCAACACAAATGAACAAACAGAAGCAGACTCATAAATACAGACAACAAAATGGTAGTCGCCAGAGGGAAGGTGGGTGAGGGGAAGGGCAAAATAAGTGAAGGAAATTGAGAGGTACAAACCTGTAGCTATGAAATAAATAAGCCACAGAGATAAAAAGCACAGAGTAGGGCATATAGTCAAAAATATAGTAACATTTTATGGTGATAGAGGATGACTTAGTTGTGGTGGGCACTGAAAACTCAGAACTGTAGAATTGTTATGTTGTACACTTGAAACTAATAACACTATGTCAACTATCCTAAAATAATAATAACTTAAAATATCTTATAAATAATTTTTAACAATCATCATCACCACTTTCAATAACACAAAGCCTTTGTCAGACTGCTAATTGTTCTTTCCAATATCCATTATCCCCTTTTCAATCTCATTTTGAACTGGGCACATAACAACACAGCTTAAGACTACATTTTCCAGCTCCCCCTTGCAGTTAAATTGGTCAAATAACTAACCTGGACAGTGGCATGTGCATTCCTAAGGGTTTTGATACTCTTTCCCTTCCCCTTAAAAGAACTAGAACACTGCCTTGACCCAGAGATCAAATTACCAGCATTGAGGGCACCTGGGTGACTCAATGGTTGAGTGCCTTCTGCTTAGGTCATGATCCCAGGTGGGATCGAATCCTGCATTGGGCTCCCCACAGGGAAGACTGTTTTCCCTCTGCTATGTCTCTGCCTCTCTTTCTGTGTATCTCACAAATAAATAAATAAAATCTTAAAAAAATAATAAATTACCAGTATTGGACACCCACTTCCATTAAGTGAGATGAAAATAAAAAACAAAGAAATGAAAAATGTTTCTATCTTTTCTAAGTCACTGAATTTAGGGTCTCTCAGATACATCCTATTATCCTATATACACTAATATAAATCTCCTGCAAACTCCTGGCTCTTTTGGGTTAACAATCAACTGACCATGAAGTGCTGTTCACATGTGATCAGGCAATTAAGATGAAATTAAGACAAATACACGAAGACCAAAGAGTTTGACCAAGTTTTGGGGGTTTGATTCTATATTATTAAAATCTGACATTTAGGGATGATATGAAAAGCAGAATGATACCTATTATGGCAAAATATCCACACCAATTTCAACGTTTTGTGGATATTTTAGGACTAGAACAGTAACAGCAAAATCTATTTGTTTCTAAAAGTCGATTATAGAAGCCTGAAAAGATGAAATTTAACTCACCTTCAGCTTTTTCAACCATATCGAATTTAAGAGCCTTTGTTCCATCGAAGCAAAATGCCTTGATGGAATTCAGCCCTAACAATAAAGCATTCTGTTTTATTTTTTCCACTTTGTTGGATATTTTATCCAGTGCTATTACTTCTCCCTATAAAACAAACACGCATAAAAATAAAGCATAAATCCAAAGCTGTCATAAAAACTATTATTGAGGAAAACTGATGAAAAATTATGGTTGTCCCTACTTTCCTTCCAACCCCAGTTTTAAAGCTGAATTCATTAACCAAATGTGTATCAAATTTACATTAAAATATTTAAGTCTCATCCTTTAAAAAAAAAATTCTTAGACTCCTAACTATAGAGAACTGATGGTTACCAGAGGGGAGATGGACAGAGAGGATAGGTGAAGGGGATGTGGATTAAGGAGGGCACCTGTGCTGAGCACCAGTGTTGTATGGAAGTGTTCAATCACTATATTGTACACCTGAGACTAATATTACACTGGATGCTAACTGAAATTTAAATAAAAACTTTAAAAATAATAAATACGAAACAGAAAAGCACATTCTTGACAGGTAAATTTTCTTATACTGCATAGCTATTTTTACTTAACAAAACTCAAAACCATAAACAGTGTTTGCCATCTAAGAAACTTGAAAATATCTACTGGAGATAAAAATTACCAATCCGATGTACTTTGTTCATATCTGGAAGAATATGAACTAATGTTCTGAGACATCTGCCTTCTAGTGCTTTGGGATACAGATGAATGTTCCTTGTAAAATCAATCCTCATCTCAATATTTTCTGAGTTATATGTAAATAAAATTCATGTCAATTCTGACAACTATAACATAAAAACATTGACCTGTATATTGCAGCAAAATGCTCTGGACTGGCTATAACAAGTAGTTCAAAAATAATTTTATAACAGGGGACATCTGGGTAGCTTAGTCAGTTAAGCATCTGCCTTCAGCTCAGGTCATGAAATCAAGCCCTGAGTCTGGCTCCCTGCTCAGCAGATAATCTGCTTCTCCCTTCCTCTTTCCCTCTGCCTCTCCCACTGCTTGTGCTCACACTTTCTCTCTCAAATAAATAAATAGGGATCCCTGGGTGGCGCAGCGGTTTGGCGCCTGCCTTTGGCCCAGGGTGCGATCCTGGAGACCTGGGATCGAATCCCACGTCGGGCTCCCAGGGCATGGAGCCTGCTTCTCCCTCTGCCTGTGTCTCTGCCTCTATCTCTCTGTGACTATCATAAATAAATTAAAAAAAAAATCAAATAAATAAATAAAAGTCTTTTAAAAAATAGTAATTTTATATGGCAACACTTTCGTTAAGTCAGAGTCAACAAAGATGAGGCCAAACTTTCACGAATGCATTGTGATATTCATTTCATTTTTTAAATATACTATGAAATGATATTGCAGAGATGGCAAGATTAACTCTTCAGCTTTTGTTCCTTTTAATACACCATCCTTTTATGACATATGCATCACTTGCATAGATTATGACACTGCTACACTTTCTGTGGTCATTTTTACATAGTACTATAAAACCAAACAACAGAACATGGACACACTTAAAGTATCCAGACTCTCTTTGGTGAGACTTCTTACTAGAGACAATAAAATATCTGTAGATAAATACTTCTAAGCAAACACAGTACCATATATCAAAAAGTAAGGGGCGATTATTATTACTTTTTCAAAACATATAATCTTTACAATTAAGATTTCAGGTAAACTGAAAACTGATTTGCATTAAACATCACAACTCTATAAAATGAATTCTGTTTTGTGTTCTGTATTTTATGCACTGGTGGTATTTACTCCATTTTTCCTTAAAGTTTTTACTGTTACCTTAAAGACCTTTGGGACAAAAAAAAAAAAAAAGAATATAAGTAAACAAGCAAGTGTATCTCTGCTAATGAACCAAGAGTATTAATTCCCCAATATTTTAACAACAAATATATTTTCCTTTCTTCATTACTTTAATAGGCCACTTTCTGAAGTTATACTACTGGTACCACAAGTATGTATCTGTGTGTACAGGGCACATACAGACTACATGTACCCATAAACACACATAGAACAAATACAGAGTACCTATATACAGTATGTATAGATATATATACAGTGCAGAGATAAGATTTTAACCCTTCAATAAATTTACTGAAAATATAAAATTTATTTATATATGTGTATATGTATATTATATGTATATATGTATAATATATTATATATATGTATGCATATATATGTATATTATATACGTATATATATGTAGCATGTTCATTATCGCCCTGCTTATGACATAGTGAATGTTTCAGAAATTATAACGTTATCAAACACTAATATGCAAGTAATGTCAATTTTCATCAGAAGTCTTTGGATAAAGTGATTTGCACTAATGAAAGTGCAATTTCATCCTGACACAATAAATGTTCCTATTATTTTCTGTGCAAGATTGCTTGTAAATCACTTGACTATCCTAAAAAATATCAAATATAGTTCAAAAATGATCACCTGGTAAAGTCCAGCATCTGGCACTTCGGGGAGTGGGCACACAGATATTACATCTTCTATCAAGTTAATCAGAGCAGAAGAGCTCTACTAAGCCTTAAGGAAGTGTATTTCTATGCCAGAAGGTCTTACACCTCAAGTATGCAATTTTTTCTTATTTATGAATGAGGACCATGAAAAAAAATTGCTGAGTTTCCTAAGTGCCTAAGAATTCCTATCCCTGTATAAATCTGAGCTAACTTAGAAAAATAAGAATAGATCCACTGCCCTCAGTCTTTTACTGTCCTTGCTATGCTCTTTACCTGGCTTAGATTCCATGTTACATCAAATTACTCTCTTATATATATGCTTCTGCATCTTAGCTAAAAGCATGACAAAATGCCGCCGTGGTTAAATCCAATTCTTCACCAACTTCATGTCTACCTCCAAGCAGTTAAAAAAAAAAAAAAAAAAAAAAAAAAAAAAAAAAAAAGCCCACCACTATCCCAACAAATCTTCCTTTAAATTCATAACCACTTTATTCAAAGAGACTACAGTGCAAACTGAAATTCCTAGGACGTGTCCATGGCCCACTCTCACTTCTATTTTCCTAGATAAACATTTCATACCTCCTAGCTCTTACCGCCTCCTTCCCCATCCCCACTCTCATCTGATGATCTTGCTTCTTATTTCACTGAGAAAATTCAACCAACCAGAAGAGACCTTCCTGTGTCTTACCACATTGACCAGGCCACCAACATCTGGACCCATGCATGTATCCCATCTCCCCTCCTACTTCCATGGATAAACTGTTGCAAGCTACCACCTAAAGCCACTTGTCCATCAAATTCTGTCCCATCTTACCTCCTCAAAGATACTGTTCCAGCAATTTTCCCTGCTCCCTCTGGTGTTAGCAATTTCCTCTTTTAATGTATGTCTCATTAGCATACAAACATGATCATTTCTCTCATCTTAAAAAAGAGTACTTCCTGAGTTTATCTACAAATACTGCCCCGTTTCACTGTATTCCTGTACGATAACTCCCCACCACCACCACCACCATCAAAGGAGTTTTCTTGGTTCACTTTTTATTCCTCTCATTCTCAATCCAAGTAAGCATTTCCACTCACCAAAACTGTTCATAAGGTTGCTCATAATCTACATGGAGCTAAGTTCTACTGGAAATGCTCAATCCTCACTTTATGTGGCCAGGCAACATCTGACACAGCTGATCTCCCCATGGTCTTTCAATCCCTTTCTTCACATAGTCTCCAGGGTTTCATACCCCTCTGGTTTTCCTCTGACATCACTGGCCATCCCTTCTCTTTCGCCAACCTGTGAATGTGGGCATACAGTACCCATGAGGCTCAGTCTTTCAGCCTTGTCTACTCTCTATTGCCATCCATATCAGTTTTATGACTCTTAGTCTTACCTATATGCTAATGACTTATAAATTTCTATTTTATATATATTTACATTTCCAAGCCAAATTTTTATTTCCAGCCCAGACCTCTCCCCCTGAACCCTAGGTTCAAATGTCCAATTCCCTGCTCAATCATCCCTTGCAAATCAGACACTTCACTTTAATATCTCCAAACCTGATTCTCTGACTGCCCTACAGAACTTGCTCCTCTCATAGTCACCCTTGCCCAGCAACTCTCCAGTACCTCAGGCCAAAATCTGCAGGAGTCACCCTGGATTACTCTCTCATTTCCATAACCCACATCCAGTGCATCAGCAAACCCTTACCACTCCATCTTAAACACATCTCCAGAACTTCTTGCTGCCTCCACAACACTTCTCTGAATTACTATCCCTGAACCAGTCACCTTTGCCCTCTTTCAGCCTGTTTTCATGCAGCAAAGGATAGTTTAAATACTAAAGAGCCTTACATCACTGTTCTGTTCAAAATCTCTGACTTCCCAGACTTCCCATCACTGGAGCGCAACTCAAGTCCTGTCAAATCGTGCCCACTGCTAGACCCAAACATCCTCTCCTGGGGCCCTCCCCTCTCTCTGGTCTCCTTTCCTTCTCCTGTCCTCCCCACTTTGTATCTCAGCAAACTGCAGAGCTTTCTCAAACAAGTCAGGTGCCCTCTGGCCTCAGGGCAAGCACACTTGCTTTTTCTCTAGCAAAAACATGGGTTCCACAGACCTCCATATTGTTCACATCTTCAAGGCTTGCCTCAAAAACCACCTTCGCAGGGTGCATCCCTCAGTACCCTCCTAAAAACTGCATGCTCACTAGCCTCAGTCCTCTCAATGCCCCCTCCCCTTCCTCTCTTGTTCACCACAGCCCTTGCCACAATCCTACATGCCATAACTTGTATTCATTTAGTTTATTATAGGTCTCCTCTTAACTGGAAGGGAAGCTACATGATGAAGACAATTTTGGTTCCAATGGTCTGGTGCTCCATCCCCAGTACTTGGCAGATGTAAGTACTAACTAAATGTTTGTCTAATCAACCAATCAATTAATTGAAATCTGCCTCCAGATCAAAGGTAGGTGAAGATACTAGTGTGTCTAAGCATTTCAGGAACCACGTAATTTTGTGGAATTTCAAACAAGAAGACAGCATCAAGTGCCCGTATCTGTCCTGAGCTGAAGACTCTCAGTTGCAGTATAGAATGGTTACAAGGTCACATTGAGTTTTGAACACAGACTAACCCATAATGAAAGGAAACATGCTGTCAAATACATATACATAGGAAAAAGCAATAAAATCCGAAATAAAGTTATCAAGGCTTACTATATTTTGTGACAATGAAATAGGCTTTATAATTAAGTCAGCTCATAAGGTTTTTATGAATCTCAAGAAAATGTGATTGATGTGTACATATTATAACGTAAATATATATCAGTGTATATTTTGATACTTCAGTAACATGCTATCAAATCAAGTTTTAGTGGCAGAATTTAGTAGTTTAAAAAGTGTCAAGTCTTATAACTAGGAACATAAAATTTCTTAAATGTTGCATTTAAATGTAATTTTATGAAGAGGACTTCTACAAATGTATTAGTAAATTTGGGATTTAAGATCTACAGACAGTCTTCACAAATGATAATTATCTACTGAACTCAACATGCGATGAATGCCATCATTGAACAGTCTTCACTCTGGCTGAATCTGAAATAATTCAGATCATAAATGTCTACATAATGTTTCTTATGTTGTGTGTAGTTCCACCTTCAACACTGAAATCTGTACTGTGTGGACAGTAGTTTTTCTGTGAAGACAGTCTCACCTGATCCCGCATTAATGCTGCAATGTGTGTTGTTTTGCCTCCAGGTGCTGCACACAAATCTAGAATCTTTTCTCCAGGTTGAGGATCCAGAACATGAGTTACTACAGCAGATGGCAAATTCTATAAAGAAAAAAAAATCAATTGTCAATGATTCTAAACCCTTTTAAAATTCAGAATCAGAGAACATAAAGAAATCTTTGGAGGTAATCCAGTACAGCATTCTCTGCCAAGAATATGCTTTTTGTAAACAGGCTACTGTCAGGAAATTCAGTTTCCTAGAGTAACCTATGATCTCATAGCGCATTCACACACAAGACACAAACGTGCACATGCATGATGCATTTCCCCTATCAGTTTAGCAAGAAAAGCATATTTTTCCCTCAATTCAGTAGCTCTCAATATTTTGAAAGTCAAAGCCTTTTTAGAAATATAATAAAACTCTGAATATTTTTCAAAGAAAATGTACAAAATTTTGCAATGTTTCAGATGTTTCACTACCTAGCACCCACTTAAGAATTCTAGTTTTATGGTACTAACGCCACTCAGAGACATCTGGGTTCCTATCTCCCTACCACTACCACATTTCTGTAGGAGAAAAGTAAAATGTAAACCAATCTTACTATTTCTGATTGGCACCTAGAAATATGAGACTGGATAACTCAAATATATTTACAGTAGTAAGTTATACAGCAATAGGCTATACTATACCATTAATTCATTATTAGTCTTGATCACATAAGGACTAATACTTGAGGATAACAGTTTGCCTTAAATAGAGATAGAATGATATCCCAAAGTAATGCATTTATTTTAAAGATTTTGTTTATTTTAGAGAAAAAGAGAGCACACAGTGGGGAGAGTGGGAGAGAGAGAGAGGGAGAAGCAGACTCCCTGCTGAGCAGGGAGCCCCAACACAGGGCTCAGGGCTTGATCCTAGGATCCCAGGACCCCAGGATCATGACTTGAGCCAAAGGCAGATGCTTAGCTGACTAAGCCACACAGGTGCACCAGTAATGCATTTTTTAAAGTAATATATTTTAAAATTTACTTGGCAAGAAAAACAATAGAGGCTAACAAGTACAGTTATTTATTTTTAAAGTTTAAAGGTTTTAATTCATTTTCCCACCAGAACACTTACATCCATTAGTACATTCTCAAGAACTGTGAGAAGGTTACAATGCTCTCAAGTGAATCCAAGATTACCATTTGAAAACAGAGAATCAATGGTGATAAAGGACATAAATTAACAAGTATCCCCCCTCCTTATGGGTATATGAAGCATTAAAATCAGTGCAAATCATTTAGGCCCCTAAAGAACAGTGCCTCCACAATGAACACTAAAAATGAGCTTACCATGTTACACTTATTTTCTCTTAATGGTCTTATTCCAAAAATATTTAAAAATTGAACTCCAATATGAAAACACTGAAACATACACGTGGCTACTGAAGATTTCGTGATTATCTAAAGACAACTGTTTTTGCTTCACTTCTAATAGTAACATTAACATACTGGTCAAAGATGACAGAAATTTGCAATCAAACATAATACATTAAGAACCTTCTAGTCATGCAACAAATTGAAATTATGAAATAGTTCAAGTGAAGAGGCTTCATTAATTATTGAAATGACAAAGTTTTCTTTGTCATCAAAGTTTTCTAGTTACACAAGAAAATCACCTCGTGGGTTTTAAAAACATGTCTAGTCCTGATCTAGAGTAGTTAAATCAGAATTTCTGGCAATAGGGCCTAGGCGTCAGTATTTTTCAAAATCTCCCCAGGTGATTCTAACATGCACCTAGATGTAACCCATAGGTATACTACAGTGATTCTCCATCTCAATTTTAACTGCACATGAGAATTACCTGGGAGAGCTTTCAATCTTTCTGACCAAGGCACCACCCCAGCCAGACCAACTAAAACCAATTCTGGCGCTAGTGCCCAGACAATAGTATTTATTTAAATATTTGTTAGATTGTCTAATCTCATCTGGCTCTTAAATCAATTATTTACAAGAAACCAGGCAATGAGAAAATTAAGTTTCAGGCACTATTTTTTATTCTAGTTAAGTTAAAATGTAATTAGAACTGAAAGCAATTCTTACAAGTATTTAATTGTTAAACATTTAAATGACAATTACTTCTAATGTGAAGGACATCTAAGGTTATTTTGTGATTCTACAGACTGTATTTAAGCGATACAGAAGTTTCCTTTTGATTTTGAAAAATCAAATGGTATTACACAATTGTAACTTTAGTGATTGTACACAACACCCCCATTAAGTCTAAAAAATATATGCTAGTGTAACTTCAGGTGCTAAAATGAAAAATAATCAGTTGTCAGTAGACCTTTATACATACACATGCCGCAGCCAAAAAAAAAAAATAGAAGAAGAAGAAGAAGAAGAAAAATAGTCTACAATGCAAAGCTTTTTTTTTTTTTAAGCTATTTGAAGCAACAAAGAATACAGAATTAAGTGGGGATAATGGCAAGGCAAGAGGCATCAAAGGAAAAAACAAAACAAAACAAAAATTTCCCCAGGGACTTTTCCAACAGTTATATAATTCCACCTGTAAAGTAACTTCAAAATGTAGAATGGACAAAGGTTACTAGTTGTCCAACTCTTGTGCCTATAAAATATGATTTCTTCAAGGTAAAATTTCTTTAGCCAGTCATCCTATGAACTATCTTAATCTTCACAAGTTAAATAATTATTGAACATCATTCAAGAAATGGTAACAGTTGTCTAAGTTGTAAGCCAAAGAATGCTTGTGATAATATATTCAAAGCACACAGCACAATACCAAACTAAAAAAAAGGGCAGGGGACTGGCCCAGATTACTGAAGAAGAATCAGTATAATAATATATAACTAGTATATAACTATATATTATATATCCTATGTGTTATGTTATCACTGATGTGGAATCAAAGAATAAACATCAATCTGTTTTTCTATTTGTTTACACCAGAAATAATCTTTGGATTTATGTCTTTTTATTTAAAGTACTGGGCAGAGCAGAAAGTGGCATCTCCACTGAGGTCAGATTTCAGACACTATTAATTACTAATTGTATATGACCTCACTCAAGAACCCTACAGATCGGATCATTGGTATCTTCATCATATATCAGTAATAATAATACCACCTAACCAGTGAACTATAACAAATCAAGTGAGTTACTGCACATGGAAATATGCAATAAACTGGACAAGGCAAACAGATTGTTGTATCACAGCAATTGATAACCACCTGACAAAAATGTGTTAGGAGTTGGGAATCCCTGGGTGGCTCAGCTGTTTAGTGCCTGCCTTCAGCCCAGGGCGTGATCCTGGAGTCCCGGGATCGAGTCCCACATGAGGCTCCCTGCATGGAGCCTGCTTCTCCCTCTGCCTATGTCTCTGCCTCTCTCTCTCTCTCTCTCTCTCTCTGTCTTTCATGAATAAATAAATAAAATCTTAAAATCTGTTAGGAGTAAAACATTTGCATCTTACTCAAGGTCACAAATGAAACATATGTATATCAATGTATGCATTATTTAGAAATTAATATTCTTAGATGGAAAGCAATTACAGTAAACTGTACCAAAGCCCTTTTGAGCAACAAAGGATTAAAAAAAGTTTAAAATCAGTTGAGAAAAGGAAAAGAAGTCGTACAAAGTTTTGTTTCTGTTTTTGTTTTTTTTATTGCTTAACCAAAGGGAGATCAGAAAAGTAAACCACAAAAAATATAACAGGAAAAAAAAAACAGATTTGAAATAACTCACTGAAGTTATGTTTCAATGTCATTAAACATTTTACTCTGACAAATACTTACTTACCTGTAAAAATAAGTAGCGGGGCAGTACGTTGTCAAATGAGGGGCTGAGATATACGGGTTCTGTCATTCGTATGCCTCTACCTCTGAGAAGCAGAAAGATCTAACATTAGTCTGTACATATTCCACTGTCCACGCAAACTCCGTTCCTAGGAAGAGGCCCAAGTAGCAGAACAAATATAAGACATTCTGCCTATTAAGACCCCTGTACTCGGGGATCCCTGGGTGGCTCAGCGGTTTGGCACCTGCCTTTGGCCCAGGGCGTGATCCTGGAGTCCTGGGATCGAATCCCACATCGGGCTCCCAGCATGGAGCCTGCTTCTCCCTTCTCCTGTGTCTCTGCCCCTCTCTCTCTCTCTATATATATATATATAATCATAAGTAAATAAATAAATAAATCTTAAAAAAAAAAAGACCTCTGTACTCAACACAACAATCCTTAGGATATTCCTGTGAATTGCCTAGGACTTATCCCTCACAGTAGAAGGCCATCAGGAAAACTAAAGAGGATAAATTTTTCATTTAGGCACAGAGGAGTTTCTTCAGAGATTTGAACAAACTGAAAAAGGCCAAGAATAGGAGTCTTTTTTTTTAACAGAGATACTTGATCAAAAATGTTATTTATGTTGGCATATAATGGGTCTGTTATTTTATTTTTTTAATCCCAGTATATAGTGTTATATTAGTTTTAGGTGTACAATATAGTGATCCAACATTTCTAGGTATAACTCAGTGCTTATGAGATTTAAGTGTACTTTTTAAAAAAAGATTAAGGAAAAAAAAAGAAAATATTTATTTACAGAGAGTGAGCACATGCGGGCACCAGAGTATGGTGAAGGGAAGGGGGTGTGGAAGGGGAGGGCCTAGTACTGATCAATCCTCCAGATGAGCTTTTCTACCTTTATCCCATGTAATAAGTGGCAGTGGAAATGATCAGAGCAGGAGAACATAGAAGACGATGATTCACTAGGACAAACACTGCAATCTGAGAGAGGCTGTCAGAGACCATCAAAGGCAAGAAAAAGCACATAAATGCTGCCAGAGAAAGCCAGAGATTAGAGGGGTACAGAAAAAGTACACTCTAATAAAGACAAGGTTAAGATTATGGATTTAAACTAGATACAGGAGGGATCCTTGGGTGGCTCAGTTGTTGAGCATCTGCCTTTGGTTCACGTTGTGATCCTGGGGTCCAGGATCGAGTCCCACATTGGTCTCCCTGCGAGCCTGCTTCTCCCTCTGCCTATGTTTCTGCCTTTCTTTCTCTCTCTCTCTTTCATGAATAAGTAAATAAAATTTTTAAAAATAAATAAATAAACTAGATATAGGAGTAAAAGCAAAGAACGAGAGTCTAAGCAGGGAGGAAAAGAACCAAGTCCTCAGTACAGTATGCTGACAAGCTCAGAGCTTCTGAACTAATCTTGGTAGGGATGCATCTATTTGGATGGTGTGTGCTCTGCTTGACGTAGGTAGGTGGGCTCACTTTACACAATGCTCCCGACCCCAAATGTGTGGGGTTTTCTCTTGTACCAGCTGGATGTCCCACACTCCAGTTCAGTTCTGTCACAACCTGCCCAGGGTTATTGTGAGACTCCACAGGCTCAGTGGTTGGATCCAACAAGACCAGTGTCACTCCAGATGCCAACTGGGCATCCTGGGTTGACAGCTGTAATTCTGACCAACTGGCTGTAAATTTGGGGGTTTCCACACTGCCCTCCTCAGATTTGAAAACTCACTAGAACTATTCACAGAATTCCAAACATTTACTAGTACTGGTTTACTATGGAGGATACAATTTAGAAAAGCCAAAGGAAAGAGATGCCCAAGAGAAGGCAAGGGAGAAGGATATGGATCACCACCTTCCCTGTACCTAGATGTGTTCACCGACCTGGAAGCTTTCTGAACCCCACCATCTAGGAGTCATCATGGAGGTTTCATTACATAGGCCCGATTGATTAAATCACTGACCATTAAATATTAACTGAATTTCCAATCCCTCTCCCCTCCCTGGAAGGCCTAGGGTAGAGCTAAAAGTTCTAACCTTCTGACCACAAGGTCAGTTCCTCTGGCAAGTGCCATCCAGAAGCTATCTAAGGCAGATGCTTAACTGATTGAGTGACCCAGGTGCCCCTAACACGTTTCTTTTAAAACTGTTTTTTATAAAATGTATCCCTATATAATAACAAAAAGCACGAGATCTCATATGATAGTCTGTTAGTAAATTAATCTACCTCTATGAAGTCTATGACTGAACTCCACTGTAATTCAACAAACCAAAGGGTACAAATTTATTAGTTGAATAACAAAATACCACTAGGAGACATAGTTCTAAAATTTTATAAGAAGAAACACGATATATGTAGCATCTGTTATAGAACCATGCTTTTCCCCATATGGGCAGAGAAAGAAATCCTAACAGCATAAGTGAATGCTAAGTTTAAAAATTCAGTTAAAAAAAATCAATAGTTTTTTGAAAGATGGTTGTCTGCTACTCCCACCAACAAACATTACTCAGAAAAGTCTGTCAGCAAAGTTACTAAAACTACTACATTGAATAATATAAGAGAATGAAGAGTAGAAGAGAGTTACAGATGGCAGAATAATAAGATCCTGAGCTCACCGCCTCCCAGAAACACATTAAATGTTTAGCATTCCTTCTGAAGGGGACCTAGAAACTCAATGAACAGAGCCCACACAAGGGACAGCCCCAAGATGAATTGAAGACGCAAAGATACAGCCTTGCTAAAGGATTAAACCACACCCCCGGCACAATGTTCCATGGTCAGAACAGACATCAAAGGAGTATTACCTTCCCAAGGAGAGATTCTAGCTCCACATTCAATAACCCAACCCTTAGATAATGAATGCATGGAGATGAGTTTCCAAAACAGCTGGCCTTAAAAACCAACAGGGATTATGTCCAGGAAAACTACAAAACTGTAAGGAAGGGAAACCCTATTCATAAAGGGCTTGCACACAGACTCAACCCAGAAACCAGTACAAATGGTTTCAGATCAGATTAAAAAAAAAAATCACATCCAAAAGATCAGGAAAGATCAAAAGCCAGATCAAAAAGCACATAGAGAAAAAAAAAAAAGAGAGAGAGAGAAAAAAAGCACATAGACCATAGGCGAATTAGATCTACTTACTAATCTTGGAGCACCTCCTGAAGAGGATGGGTGGGGGCAGGGGTTCTCCATGAGGAATAAGACACTGGTAGCAGCCATCTTTGCTATATTGTTCTGCCCTGCTGATGGCTGGAACTACCAGACACTATTTTGAAATCCTCCTCCTAGAATGCTAATGGCAGGGTGCATACCCCACTGAGAGCCCCTTATAATCCTGTCCCTCAACAGGGCCTTGCAGTCTACAGGACTCCACCCACCAGCATACTGGTAGCCATCAGGAATAGGGTTCCAGCTAACCCAGCAGGGCAAGGAAGGCAACCTCACCCAAGAATGTACTACAGCTGTCAAGGGGCTTCCATGAGGAAGATACACATAGCCCACTCAGGGAACACCCCTGAAGCACCTGTGTCTGGGTGCCAGAGTGAGAGAATGGCACTTCTGAGCCCTACAGGATATCTCTTACGTAGGCCACTCCTTCAAGACCAGGAGATATAGATGAACCTAATACATAGAAAGCACACACACAGAATTAGGCATAATGAGGAGACAGAAGATTATGTTCCAAACAAAAGAATAACGCAAAACGTCAGTAAAAAAACTAAATGAAATGGAAATAAACAATCTACCTAATAAAAACTCCAAAGTGATGACCAATAAAACTGCTCATCAAACTTGGGAGAAAAGTAGATAAACACAGTGAGAACTTCAACAAAAATAAAATATAAAACATTCCAATCAGAGCTGAAGAATAATAGAAATGAAAATATACTGCAGGGAATAAACAGATTAGTAATACAGAAGAACGGAGCAGTGATCTGGAAAACAAGGCAGTAAAACTCACCCAAAATGAACAGGAAAAAGAAAAAAGAAATTTTACAAATGAGGATAGTTTAAAGGACTGTGATCTAACATTAGGTGCACTAACTTACAGAAGTCCTCAAAGGAAGAGAGAGAGAAAGGGGCAGAAAACTTACTTGAGAAATAATAGATGAAAATCTACCTCACTTGGCAAGGAAATAGACATCCAGATCTAGGAAAAAGAGAATTCCCAAAACAATGAACCCAAAGAGATCCATGCCAAGATCCATTATAATTAAAATGTCAAAAATTAAAAACTTAAAGACAGAATCTTAAAATCAGTAGGAAAACAATTAGTTACATATAAGGGAACCCCCCATAACGCTATCAGCTGATTCCTCAACATCAACTTTCAGGTCAGAAGGGAGTGAGTGGCACAATACATTCAGAGTGCTTACAATCAAGAATACTCAGCAAGGTTATCGTTCACAATTGAAGAGGAAATAAAGAGTTTCCCCAGAGAAGCAAAAGTTAAAAGAGTTCATCACCACTGAACTAGTTTTGTAATATTTAAGGGACTTCCATAAGCAAAAAGGAAAAGGCCATAACTACAAGTAAAATATATGAAAGAAAAAAATCTCACTGGTAAAGGCAAATATGTAGTAAAGGTAGTGGATCAATCACCTACATAGTCCGAAGGTTAAAAGATAAAAGTGGTAAAATCAACTATATAATAATCAGTTAAGGAATACATAAAAAGATGTAAAATATGATGGAATAAACATAAAATGCTGCAGAGAGGGGAACAATGTCATGGAATGTGTTCAAACTTAAGCAACCACCAACTTAAAATAGACTGCTATATATACATAGGTCATCATATATGAATCTCATGGTTACCACAAACTGAAAATCTGTAACAGGCATACAAAAAATAAGGAGGAAATAATTCAAGCATAACACATAAAGTAATCAAATTCCAAGAGAAAAACAATTACAAAAAAACAAGCAGAAAACAAATAACAAAACAGCAATAAGTACACATATATCAATAATTACTTTAAATGAAAATGGACTAAATAATCCAAGCAAAACATACAGCATAAATGAATGGGTAAAAAACAAGACCCATGTATTTGCTGACAATAAGAGATTCACTTCAGACCCAAAGACAAATAGAGACTGAAGGTACAGGGCTACAAAGAAATATTCCATGCAAGTGAAAACAGAAAGAAAGCAGGGGGAGCAATCCATATAGGACACAAAACAGAATTTTAAACAAAGCCTGTAACAAGAGACAAAGAAGGGCATTACATAATCATAAAGAGAATCGTTAATAAAGTAATAATATCAGAGGACTTTAACATCACACAACAGTGGATAGATCATACAGACATAAATTAATGTAATAACAGTTGAAAACAACACATCAAAACCACATGAACTTGATTGATACATACAGAGTATTCCATCCCCAAACAGCAGAATACACATTTTTCTCAAGTGTACATGTAATATTTTCCTGGACAGATCACGTTAGGCCACAAAACAAATCTCAATAAATTTCACAAGGCTGAAATCATATCAAGTTTTCTTCCTAGCACAACAGTATGAAACCAAAAATCAATTACAAGGAAGTAGAAATCCATCACAAGAAGTGTCCACCAATAATGGAATGGATTAAGAAAATGTGATGTGTACACACACACACACACACACACACACACACGAATATTACTCAGTCATAAAAAAGAATAAAATCTTGCCATTCGTGACAACATGGATGGCCCCAGAGGGTATTATGCTAAGTGAAATAAGCCACACAAAGACAAATACTGTATGATTTCACTTCTGTGTGTAATCTAAAAAACAAATGAACAAATGAATAAACAAAATAGAGAATCATAGATACAGAGAACTGATGGATGCTACAAATAAGGGGGTAGAGGTAATAAAATAGGTGAAAAGGATAAACTTTCCAGTTATAAATGAGTTACAAGGATTAAATAAATTATAAATAAGATTAAATAATCAATAAAACATGAGTATTAATGTACACCCTAGGGAACATAGTTAATACTATTATAACAACTTTGTATAACCTCAGATGGTAATGTCTTGTGACCATTTCTTTTTTTTTCTTGTGACCATTCCTTAATGCGTATGAATACTGAATCACTGTGTTGTGCACATGAAACACAATATTATATATCAATTATAATTCGGTTAAAAAAATGAAGCCAGTCACAAAAATAAGAGGATGAAGAGTTACCAAATAAGATTCTAATAATAGAACCAAAGGAGAAAGTCAAAATATCAATTCTATGTTATAGACCCGAAGATAAACACAACATATATACATGCTTTACCCTCATATTCATAAAATCTTCCACGGAGAATAAAATCTTTACTCTTGGCCATTTGGAAAGTGCTGTTATCTACACTTAGTTAATCCAATAATCTGTGTCTTCAGAAGAATTAATTTCAACTATAAACCCAAATTGCTGCAACATGAAAACTGTTCCAGGAAATCAGGAATGTGATCCAGTTCTACATGGATAAATTCAGTTTTCAACATGTCTACATCAGCTGTCAACTATGGAGTAATGGAGCGGTCTACAGAACTCCTTACACAGGCTGAAATTATGAAGCAAAATGAGACTCTGGATTGTCCACAGATTTAATTTATTTAGAGCCAGTAGCAACCCAAGCAGATTTAAAACTGTTTTTAAATTTGGTTTGAATAAATCCAAATGTTATTTCTTTTTTTTTTCCTAAGATTTATTTATTTGAGAGAGAGAGATCATGACCTGAACTGAAATCAAGAGTAGGACGCTCAACCGGCTGAGCTAACCAAACACCTGAGATCCAAATCTTAATTCTTGACCACAAGTAGCCATGTAATTGCTGGCTTTTTGGTTAAAAAAAAAAAAAAGAAAGAAAAAGAAAATTTAATAAAAACTATTCTTAAGTTATATTAAAATCAAACTTTTCCTTTCATAAAATCAGATTGTTTAAACAGTTCTAGATAAATCACATACTTCATCCTTCATCAAGAGGAGTACTGTTCTCCAAAACACGCAAAAATTTTCAAATCAATAAAATTCAAAAGGAAAAACTGACACTGACAATTGCAATGTGACTACTTGTTTACCTAGGTGGGCCCTCTAATCTCAGCATTTACTCTTTTACCTAAAAGCAGGTTTTCAAAAAACCATGGAAATATGCATTGAACAATTATCTTCCAGTCGAATTTATACCAAGAAAATTTTACAATACAACTAGATATATTTTTTTACATTGTTTTTTTTTTAACTTGAACCACCAAAAAGAATGCAGATTTCCCCCAAACACTTGATAACATACTTCAGTTCAGGTACCCCACTGAAGATTTCTTTGCGGCTTAGTTCAGAAATCCCATTTCCAAGAAATACTTTTGTTCCATCAAATTCTTTGGCTCCTTTCTTACATTTGCCTTTAATATCAGAGTATACGGAAGTAACATCTCCAGCTTTCATAACTAAGAAAGAAGAAAATCAGATTATACTAATTAGGCTATATTTTGGTAGAATAGTGAAAATTCTTTAAGCTAGACCAGGACATATAAGGGCATGGATAATGGGCATGAAGAGGTCTAAACTGGCTCATTAACTCTATCCTTATAGAAAATCTGACTTTTTACTTTTAAATGTTCCATAATAATATATCTAACTGAAGACTTTTTTTTCTAGGAAAAAAAAAAAACCAAGTCTTCAAAAACATTCTATCTAAACTGGAACTCTTTAAGCAGAAAATGAAGGATATCTATTTATTTTTTCCAAACTGAACATTCCCTAAACAACTTCATATAAGTTTTGGTATCTTTGGCTCAATTCTCAAAGTTCCAAGTTTCCTTTAAGAGGATTCATCAAAAATGTACACTAAAGTCCCTCAAAGAAATGTTTCTAAATCCCATTATCCTGTTATTTCTTTGCAGGTTTCCTATTATAGCAATTAAGGCAGAGATTTTCATGATAAGTACATATATTTATTCATATATATGTATTTGCATGTATGTATACATATATACACACAACTATGTATATATACGTATATACTCAGAACACCTTGAAACTACACAGCATACAGCATGGATTCATATGGCTGATTAAGTCTAGGTTTTGTAGTCATTTTGTTAAATTATTTTCAGTAACCAATCCCAGTGACTTTAAAAATGGGAAATTAAAAAAAAAATGGGAAATTATATCCCACTTCCATGGTTTATTTATTTATTCATGAGAGACACAGAGAGAGTGAGGCAGAGACACAGGCAGAGGGAGAAGCAGGATCCATGCAGGGAGCCCGATGTGGGACTCGATCCCAGGACTCCAGGATCACACCCTGAGCCGAAGGCAGATACTCAACCACTGAGCCACCCAGGTATCCCCCACTCCCATGTTCTTAGACCTAGCCTGTCATGTATTTGTCTAACCCATTAACTTGATAGCAATAGTGAGTAGTCTATCAACTAGAGCTAGAAGGACTGTTCAAATCACATAGATCAAAGGTCAGTGAACTTTTTCTATAAAAGGCAAGTGAACACCTTAGGCTTTATGAGCCACATAAGTTTTCTGGGCATGTTCTTCTTTGTATTGTTTTAAAATAATCTTTTAAAAATGGAAAAATCATTTTTAGCTGTGAGCCATGCAAAAACAGCCACAGGCCAGCGGGCAGGTTAGCACACTCTGGTGTTGGTCAAATCATCTCTTTCACAGATAACATAACTAAAATCCATAGACTGAATAACTTCCCAGTAGATCAAAACCCATGTGTCTTGATTTCAAACCCAAAAAGCCTGAACCACAGTTATTAAGCATATGTCATCAATTGAGTGAGTAAATTAAGAATATTGGCTTTTATTCCAATATTAAGATCCCAAGTTCTAACGGTTACCTTCACAAATGACAACAAAAGTCTGAGGGCAATGGAGTTAAGAAACAAAATAAAATTCCACTGACATCTTACACTCTATTGATCAATAACGATCCTCTAAACATCATCTCACACACTCTTTTATGGAAAGGAAAAGAAAACTGGCAAAAAAAAAATATATGGATGCTCAATTTGTTAGACCATATCTGATAAATCTCTTGCTGGCTATCCCTAATGTAAAACTTGGAAAATATCTGATAAAAGTAAATTTGAAATACATCTGAATGGTAGTTTTTTTTTGAATGGCAGTTTAATAAATTTTCCATTTGATAACGTACATAGATTTTAAAGAATCTTTTAGTGTACAGAAAGGCTTAAACATTAGACTTACATTTTGAAGTTGACACAATTCCGGGAACATAGACATGGGCTCCTCTTAGTACTGCATTGCCACACTGTGCTCCAACAATTGCTTCACAACGTTGCCTTTTTATATTCTTCCTAGGGATGTAAGATGAAGAATTTTAAGTGTAATACATCTCTAACCCCTACCAAACTTTTTAATGTTTCAATATAAATCCTAAATAACTTTTTTACTCTTGACTGTCCCAACATGACACCACTAATGAATAAGTAAGAAAAAGCAAGCTGAAAAAAGGGATAAATATACAGAAAGTAGTTTAAAGAGGGGGATGAGACACACTAGAGAAAAGATAAAACAGAGAGAGGTCCATCTGGTGGAAGGCAATAAAGTGGCACCAAAAACAGTTTAATCATTTAAAGAGCACTGCTGTTTTCATAATAGCATCAGAAGGGAAGAAAAATAAAGGCCTTGTCTTCAAAGACTAAAACAGACAACTTATAAGGAATTCAAAAATATTTCTAAAATGGTATATTGCTGCATGGTAAACCATTCACATTTTATATCAGACAAAGATGCCTTTGATTCTTCCTTTACTGTCCAACTTTTTTTAGTGTTTTCCAATTTCTCACCTTCCATTCATTCCTTAGACCACTAACATCTGAGTATCACTTCTAATAGAAAGACTTTTTCAGAAATCAGGGAGTGTCCTATGTGATCAGCCCCAAATAAAGACTTCAAGCGCCGAGTTTCCCATGTGTGTCAATGGTTGACATCTCATGTGCGCTGTCACAATTCCCTGCTGCAGGAACAAAGTGTGCCCTATCTTCCTTCTGTGATCTCCAGATGATAAAATCTCACTGAGCTCTTCAGCTTTATGCCACTCTTTTGTCTCTCACATTCTCACTGCTTGTTCCCTGTCTTCTTCTTAAAGAGGTCCATTTCCTCATGTTCCAAAACATGCTGTTTCTCTTCTCATTGCATTCTACCCTTGGCAATCTCAGGATTTCAATCATCACTAACAATAACGACCTGTGGGGATCCCTGGGTGGTGCAGCGGTTTAGCGCCTGCCTTTGGCCCAGGGGGCGATCCTGGAGACCCGGGATCGAATCCCACGTCGGGCTCCCGGTTCATGGAGCCTGGTGCATGGAGCCTGCTTCTCCCTCTGCCTGTGTCTCTGCCTCTCTCTCTCTATCTCTGTGACTATCATTAAAAAAAAAAAAAAATGCCCTGTGTATTCTCACGTTTGGCTCTTCTAGACTCTGAACTGGGATTTGTAATCACCTGCACATAGCTGTATGTTTCTCACAGTTACTTCAAACTCAACAAGTCCTAAACAATGTTACTTTACCCTGATCCCCCTCATCCTTGGCACACCCCAAATCTTTCATCCTTCTGTTGACAATCTTGAACTAAGTGTTGTCATCTGCCTCGATAACCAAACTGGAAGTATCAACATCATTTTAAATCCCTTCTTCCTAAAACCTCAAATTCAACATTTTTGGTGTTACCAAACCATGCCACCTCTAATTCTCTGACAGGTCTTCTGGAACCATCCTCCAACACTGGACACATATCAGCTCTTACCTTGATTACTGATATAGCTCCTTGCCTTTTTTACCTTTAACTGTTTTCATATCTTCTTTATGTCTTTGGTACTCTCCAGTTTCATTTTGAAGTAGGCGTGGAACTATTTTTACTTTTGGCTTTAGACTCCTTGTCCTTTGATTTTTTTAAAGATTTTATTTATTTTAGAGGGGGTAGAGAAAGGCAGAGGAGAGGTAAAGAGTGAGTCCCAATCAGATTCCATGCTGAGTGTGGAGTGTGATGTGGGTCTTAATCCCACCACCCTGAGATCACGATCTGAGCTGAAAATAAGAGTTGGACTCTCAACAGACTGCACTACCCAGGCACCCCCAGACTCACTGTACTTCTTAAATCTGTCAACAATTCTGAAAACTTCTAAATCATTACATTTTTGAATATTGTTTCTCCCATTATTTCTAGTCTCTACATTTGCAACTCACTCAAATTACGAAGTGTCTTTTCATACTATTTTCGACTTGACTCAACCTCACATTTTTAATTCATCAATTTCAGCTGCATTCCAGATAATCTCCTACGAGTCTTCTACTTCAATAAATCTCCATCAGACGGATCTAATGTACCATTTAACTCACTGAACAGGCTTTTTATTTTAATGATGATCTTTTCATTTCTAGACATTTTTCAATTCTACTCTTTTCCTCTTAGGATCTTTTATACTTTTGGGATGCTTGGTGGCTCAGTGGTTTAGCGCCTGCCTTCAGCCCAGGGCGTGATCCTGGAGTCCCCAGATCGAGTCCCATATCAAGCTTCCTGCATGGATCCTGCTTCTCCCTCTGCCTATGTCTCTGTGTGTCTCTCATGAATAAACAAAATCTTAAAAAAAAAAAAAAAAAGATCTTTTATAATTTAGATTCTGCTTTGTTTTTAATTATTTTAAGAAAATTGATTTTAAAGTCTCTACCAGAAAGCTCTAATCTGCTAAAGTTTGGGGGGGAAACCTGATCCTTCCCTTTGTGGTATACGCTGTTCTCAAGATAGTATGAATCCTAATGTAGCTCTTAACCATGAGAATGGCCTGGATTAAGCATGTGCCTCTCAAGGAAGATTTTGCCTGGCTTTCCCCAAACCTCTCAGGAATTGGTTTGAGATCAAATTTTTATATTAATTTCCAAGATTATGGGTTTCATGCTACTTGGGCAGCATGATTTTGAATTCCAAACTTTTACAAGGTAGAGAACCAAAGCTCCACATTCACAGATTTGTTGTCTTCAACGTAGACTCTAAGTAAGAAAGATCCAGGGGCACCTGGGTGGCTCAGTCAGTTAAGCAGGTGCCTTCACCTTGGGTCATGATCTCGGGAAACTGGGATGGAGCCCAGTGTCAGGCTCTTTGCTCATCAGGGAATCTGCTTCTCCCCCTCCCTGTGCTTACCCGCACTTGTGCATGCTCACTCTCTCAAATAAATAAATAAAATTTAAAAAGACAAGAGAGATCGAACTCTTTAATTATTGCCTTGTGCTGACTGCTAGGTGATATTTCTCACCTCCTGCTGTTCACACCCTGTTATTAGAAGGAAAGCCCCTACATTTAGGAGACCAACCACCTCTTCTCCCACATCTTCCAACCCCCAAAATTTAGCTCACGTGTGTACTGTTGTTTTAAGTTATTCTCCATTCTAACCCCTGAATATCTCACTTACATTCTCACTCAGTTGTGCATTTTATGGCCTATTTTTTATTTAGTATTTCTAGGTGTATATGACAGAAACAATTTCAGATTATCTAGGTTACCATATTGTTGGAAATAAAACACTTTGAAATAGCTTCCTAATTTGTTTCCAGTCTTATAATTATCTTCTTCTAAAATGTTTTTCAAACTTTTTTGACTGTAACCCAGTTAGAAATGCACTTAGTATTACAACTCGGTACACTTGTATGTATATGTGTATACACATTTATACATACATATTTATATCAAATGTTTCATGAACACCTTCAGTATGGGCAGTGCAATATCATACATTATGAAATATCCCATTTCTTTCTAAAATGTTAAGAAAAAGACATTGAATTGATTTTGTAACATACTAATGGATCACGATCTCCATGCAGTTTGAAAACAGATTTATGCTTACTAGTATTCTTTGTCTCCTATGTTCTTAGCAAAAAAAACCTAAACATTTCTTAGTTAAAAGAAAAAAATCTTTTACACTTCACAGCTGGCCTCTTCCAATTTCTTCAACCTTCCTCATCTTTCACTACCCTCTCTGAAAAAGCAACTAAGTAGCCAAACTTGATCACTTTGTCATGAAGCACCTTACATTTTCTTGCCTCCATAATTTTGCTTTCTCTCCACCTCACTCTTAATCATCTTACCTCATCAGCCTAATGCCTACTCACCTTCAAGGTTCAACTGAAATAATTACTACTTGAAAAAAATCCTTACCAACTTCCTTTCACACAGTACCTCTTATTGTGTGCTCTGATGGTACTTCATTCATACTTTCACTGTAGCACTTTTGAGTCTGAGTCAGACCAAAGTTTCCCATTTTTAAACGAACCAACTGCATTTCATTCATCTTTGTAACACCCTTAGGTCTTACACATAACACCAATTCAAAAAAATGTCTTGAGAAATGGAACCTTATAATTTTAATCAGGATGTTTTTATGGGAATAACCATTTTTATGAAGAGGACAGTAAGACAGACTATAGAAAAAAAGAGTTAATATAGCAGTCCTGAATTACTATCCTTTCCTTGGATAGCATGGTTACAAGGCTGGCCCTTGGGTGCCACCTGGGAACTTAGATTTCAGGAGGATACCTACTATTAACTGATAAGAATAGCTCACTCTGCTTAAATCATCTGTGCAAATAATACAGTTTATGGTCAACAATGACTTTCCTTCTGAGAAGCCAGAAAGTAGGCATGTGCCAGGCAGGGAGTGCCTACATGACCGGATCCAAATAAAAATCCTGGACACTGAGCCACTAATGAATTTCCCTGGCTAGCAACATCTTACATGTTGTCAAACCTGTTCCTGAAGGAATTGTTTCCTCTGTGACCCCAGTGGAAGAGAATTCTTTTAAGTTTTCAACTGGTTTTCCCTGTACTTTTTCCCATGTACCCCCTCCCTTTGCTGATTCAGCTTTAGATCACTTCACTGTAATAAATCATAATCACAAGTACTACTATATGCTGAATCCTTTGAGTCATCCTAGCATTCAGCATAAAATGATGACTCTCTCTGAGTCACCCTGGAGAGTCCTCAAGCCAGGGAGTGGTCCTGGGGATCCCTCAACACTAGGACCAATTGTATAAAAACATAAGATGCCATATATGCAAGTATCAAGGTATAATTCAGCTTTGCTGAAAGCGAGAGTTTGAGGCAGCAAAGATAAAAGGAAATATAAGAGTTGATGCAGGGCCATAAAACATGCTAAAAGCTTGTTTTTTTATTACAATACTTATGAATAATAAAGAAGTGAATCAACAACATTAAAGAAAGGATTTTTCTGATAGTACAGTGATATAGATAGGAGAAAAAATAGTATGAAGGTACTCAGATAAAGAAAAAACTGACAAAATAGCTTTAAAAATAAGATGTCTATGAATTAAAGAACTGGATTATGAGAATGTCCCACCAAGATATATAAATACAAACTTACACATCTGGCATTTTTTAACTGCACATATTCACAATTCCACACCAAAAAGGAGATGATGAGTATAATTTTAAGATGTTGTATATTATTGCATGCCAACAAATATTTCTTTTCAGCAGGACTGCCATCTGTACTTAATCATAAATTTTTGTGAAATTCTTGAATATTCTATTTACCGTATTATTTCACATACATAAGCAGTAATTGAAATATTAAAGTGCTAATACTAGCAAAACATCTAAGAAGATGGAAATCAAGCAGGCTGAGAGAAGTGAATCCAGCCTCATTTGGATCTCAAGAGAATTATGCTACTACATTAATTATTCAGTTGTGAAAGAAAACCTACTAAAAATATTTTGAGATTTTTGTCAAAAAGTGCTCTAATAAAAAAATGTAGATATCCTTGAACATTGACCTAAAAAATTCTACTAATCTAAATGCAGTCTTTACAAAATGCTGTTTGGGATAGAACATTAAAAAAACTCCTATTGAAAGGAGCCTGGCAACTCAGGAAGCTTTCCTCTTCCGACCTATATCAGCGCCTGTCAACTAAGAATTAACTTAAGGTCCCTGAAGTCAACAAAACAAAATTTACATAAGACAAAAATCAAGTCATCAGTTTGAATTTAAATAATTTGTTTTATTAGATATGAAGATTTAGTGATCTACATGTTTTATTCCACATACCTAGAAAGAACAACACCTGGTGTGTAGTAGGAGCTCAATAAATTTTTGTCCAAAAAAAAAGGAGCCTGGCATTCAATTTTCTAAGTTTTTCAATACAGTTGATATTGATACCATCTACAATCTTATTTTCAATCTCATTATATTATCAATGATAAAACCTTAAACATTAAAATATATTTGATTAGTATATTAAATATCATATTAAGTAAACTGAGGGAACCAGAATTTATGGTGAGAAATTACTTCTAAAATTGTTCACTATCTAAAATAAGGTTTAATCTATGTTTTGATATTTTAAATAGTAATAGGATATTGAGCTTCAGTAAAAGATCAGTTTAAGAGCGTATTTCTTTATGTGAAGTCTGTAGAAATGGAGGAAAAAAAACAACAATCTGAGAAGAACATGCCATTTGTTAAAAAAAAAAAAAAAACTAAGAAACAGCTATATTCCCATTGAGGAGGAATAATTGCCTCACACAGAGAAATTTGGATCAAACCTAATTTTTCAACAGAGTATGAATGCTTCTGAAAAGGAAAGGCTCCTGAAGCTTAATCAAGTATTTATTACTTAGAACCCAGACCTGGGGTTCAGGTTGAGAAACGAGAATCTGAGAAGGTCTTGCCAGTGACCCATTCATTGCAGAGAAAGCTGAATGAGAAACAGGACTGTCAGCATTGGCAAAGCAGGCATTTGTGTTTTCTCTGACAAATCTTGATAAACTGCCTAGAAGTAGCTAAGGGAAGGGAAACAGCAGCCAAGTTTGGTGCTCCTCACAAGAGTTAACTAAGCAGAAATAAAAGTTAAAGCTCCGTACAAAAAAAAAAGCTGTGAGCTGAAACTGCTCACAAAGAGCCTCGGTCTATCGGCTCTGCTCACCAGGATTAAAAAGGTGCCACTAGGAAAAACTTGGTGAAGATGTTTCTGAAGAACACATCTGTTTAGTTGTCTAAGCACACATTTTACTCATTCTATAACATTTTTGAGCAAACTGCAAACTATATGAAGCTATGTGAATGCAACTGTTTTCCATTCTGTGAGTAGTAAGCAGAAAAGACTCATCCAATATGGGACCTGTATATAGTTAGTAGCAAAAAAATAAAATAAAATAAAATAAAGTAAAATAAAATAAAATAAAAACCCAAGGAAAAAATTTTCAAATAGGTCTTTATATTTTCAAAAATAACTATAAGGCAGGGATCCCTGGGTGGCGCAGCGGTTTGGCGCCTGCCTTTGGCCCAAGGCACGGTCCTGGAGACCCAGGATCGAATCCCATGTTGGGCTCCCGGTGCATGGAGCCTGCTTCTCCCTCTGCCTGTGTCTCTGCCTCTCTCTCACTGTGTGCCTATCATAAATAAATATTTAAAAAAAAAAAAAAAGGGTACTGTGACAAAGTGCCCTAAAAAAAAAATAAATAAATAACTATAAGGCAAACTCAAAAATGAGATACAAGAAAAACAAGATAAAAAACCCAGAAAACATTGAACTGGAAAATAAATGAGAAGAAAGCCTCTGAAATAAGAGAGAACAAAACAGGCTTGCGACTGCTATTTTTAGAAAGGCCTGCTTGCAAGGTCAACCCTGGGCTGGAATCTGGAAACGTGACTGGGAAACAGTTCCCACCATGGATTAAAAACCTCCCCTAATGATAAGAGTGGATTATTGTTCCTAAACTGTTTGTACAACAACGTGCTTTGTTCTGAACACCTGTTTTCCTGTTGGGAGCCTGCAATTTTGGTACATGCTGGGCAGAGGGTGCCCACATGACCAGTGCCCGATAAAAACCTTCGCCACTGAGTCTCTAATAAGCAGCCCTCCTAGACAACTATTTTACTCTTGTCACAATGTGTTGCTGAAGGAATTAAGCATGTTGTATTAACTCCGTTGGGGAGAGGTCTCTTGGAAGCTTGTGCCTTGGCTTCCTCTGGACTTCGCCCCATGCACCCTTCCTTTTGCAGATTTGTTTTTGTGTCGTTTCGGGTAATAAATCTTCACCATGAGCACAACTACATGCTGAGTCCTGTGAGTCTTTCTAGGCAATCACCAAACGTGGGGGTTGTCTTGGGATGCCCCAACACAGGGAGTATGTGCACTGGAAATCCAACCTACAGAGTCCTAGGTTTTTGTTTTTTGGTTTATAAAATTTCTATTTATTTATCCATGAGACACAGAGAGAGAGAGGGGTAAAGGCTCCCTATGGGGAGCCTGATGCGGAACTTGATCCCAGGATCACGACCTGAGCCAAAGGCAGACGTTCAACCACTGAGCCACGCAGATGCCCCGTTTTTTGTTTTGTTTTTTTTTTTTAAGATTTTATTTATTCACTTGAGAGAGTGTGAGTGAGCATGAGTAGGAGCAGAGGGAGGGGTAGAGGGGGAGGGAGAAGCAGACTCTCCACTGAGTGCCAAGCCAGAAGTGAAACTCTATCCCATGACCTTGAGATCATGACCTGAGCTGAAGGCAGACACTTAACCAACTGAGCCACCCAGGCGGCCCCTAGTGTTTCATAATAGAGAATATATAAAAATATTCACAGAACTACTGGCCAACTTATAACTAAAAAGTTACACTGTTTTTATTTAAAAAGAGAATAATAAAAATCAAGCTATATCCTAACACAGTTTCCTAAGTTCAGTGATGAAGAATTTGTAGATGTCCAAGCAAAACCTAAGATGCTGTTGGTGGGGGAGGGAGAGGATTTTTATTTTTTTTATTTTTTTGGCCTCTGATGTTTTCACAGCAACACTTATGCCACAATGTTGTGAAAGCAATGTCGACAAAGTGCTAAGGGAAATAACCTGGGACCTGAAACTACTATAATCAGCCAACCTATTGTTTAAATATAAAGGCAACAGGCAATTCTCAAGCAAAAAAGTAAATACAGTGGAGATGAGAATACTTACTTTGGAGACGGGAAACAACTGCTGCAGACCTGATAAATGACTGTACTCACCAACCATGGAAATAATCAAGACAAAGAACTCAGGAATGACCTAGTCAGACTAAAAGCAAGCACAGCATCCATTTGAATTGTGCTTCTAGAACAACATTATAAACCTGTACAATGCTAAAGAACTAACACAGTAAACAAAAAATTGGTGGAGGTTAATAAAATTGGTGGAGGTTAGGGGGGAGATAAAACTTAAGTATAAGAATTTCCTCATTTTTCATACTGGAAAGTCATAAAATAATAATGATAATGAGTTTTAAAAACAAAAAAAAAAGAATTGATTTGTTCCCTTTAGAAGTGAAACATAAGTATGTGAATTTATAATTCTAAATGATTTTTGAGTACTTTTCTATCGTAACCCATCATTTGTATTTTATAACATATTTAACATTCTAATGAGTAGCCTGGATCACTACAAAGAAAAGGATGAAATGGTATTAAATTCAGAAAATAATTAAAGTTAAGTCATCCAAATATTTTAAATGAGCTAGCATGACCAGTATTAGCAGGAATGGAAGATTGAGGGGCACCCAAGTGGCTCAGATGATTAAGCATCTGCCTTGGGCTCAGGTCTTGATCCCCTATTGGGCTCACTACTGTTCCCCTGCTTGTGCTCTATCTCTGTGTCAAATACATAAAATCTTAAAAAAAAAAAAAAAAAAAAAAGGAATGGAAGATTAAGAATCTCTCATTTAGGGATCCCTGGGTGGCGCAGCGGTTTAGCGCCTGCCTTTGGCCCAGGGCGCGATCCTGGAGATCTGGGATCGAATCCCATGTCGGGCTCCCAGTGCATGGAGCCTGCTTCTCCCCTCTGCCTGTGTCTCTGCCTCTCTCTCTCTGTGTGTGACTATCATAAATAAATAAAAATTTTAAAAAAAAAAGAATCTCTTATATAGTGCTAGGAACATTAACTGGTAAAACTTTTGAGAAGGTAATACGTCTCACACTAAAATATGCCTAGACCAATGAACAAGTGATTACATGTGGTACCAATTTATCCTGTAGACATGCTTATGTAAGTCCACAAAGAAACATCCTAAGAATATTTATTGTTGGTAATAATGAAAAACAATTAAAAACTAAATGTTCATCAACAGATGGATGAAAACAATGTTTAAAAAGTATGCAGGTAAGGGCACCTGGGTGGCTCAGGTCGTGATCCCAGGATCCTGGGATGGAGTCCTGCATGGGGTTCCCTGCAGGGAGCCTGCTTCTCCTTCTACCTATGCCTCTGCCTCTGCCTCTCTCTTTGTGTCTCTCATGAATAAATAAGATCTTTCAAAAAAAAAAAGTATGCAGCTATTAAAAAGAATGAAATACATTACACAGAATCAGGAAGAATTATGGACATTTATCTTAATTGGGGTGGGTCTTGGATGCACAGCTGTACAAATTTGGGAAAACTTAGCAAACTGTACACTTAGTTAAGATCTCTCCATTTCACTGTCTGCAAATTTTACCTTAAGAAACAGAATAAGGAACTCACAAAATCCTTTTTTTAAACTGCAAAAGGAATAATGCTTATAGTAAAAACAACACAGAAATGTTACACTTGAAAATCTCCTCTTACTCCTTTTCCCCCAATCCAACCTCTTCTGAGTTAACCACTCAAAATTAACCTTTATTAAACAGCTGGCTTTTATATATATATAAAATGTATATACCCACATATTTATATATAAAAATTTATTTATACATTTCTATAAATTTATATATATAAACTACATATATATGTAGTTTTTTGTAATTACAAAAAAAATGTAATTATCCTATACATGGCAACCTCCTTTGGATACTTAATTACCTCTTATTGGTAAATTTCCCCCATTTAAAAAAAAAAAATTTTTTTTAAATTTCTCCCATCAAAGCCCATATAATATTCCACCGCACAAATAAATCATAATTTACTGAACCACTGCTTTACTACTGACCACTAAATTACTTTCAAGCTTTACAAAATGAGCATTTTTCTACTTAATATAATTCATAGGGGTATAAAAATATTAAACCATAATCAGGGAATTATAACATAAAAATGTTCATATAACATAAAAATGTTCCTTGGGAATTGAACTCCCATTATAATACGAGAGCCTTTTTCCCATTTTCAAATATATGCTTTCCAAATACATAAATGAGAATAAAGCCTGTTCTACTCATAGTACATAATAATTTAACATAACTGTGAATTAATGAATAAAATTTTATAAACACATAAGCTATGAAAGTAGGAAATATGTTGCTTTGTGGTGTTGTGGCAGCTCAAAAAAAGAAGTTTTAAATTAGCAGTGGAATTTCTTAATACATATAAATAAAGAAAAGAAGTTTCTTAGAAAGTAGGAGAAAAAACAACCAATCATTACACCAAATAGACCTAAAGTGCATTACTTTCAAGGTATCTGGGCCCATTCCTGGTTTTTTGTAGTATCTTCCATGATAGAATATGAAGTCAGCATTTATGAATTTGTGAACTTTTGTCTTTACGAAGTTACTAATAATAGAGAAACTTAGTATTATTACCAAACAGTAAGAAAAAACCAGTGATAAATTTTTAGAAGAATTTAATTTGAAAATGAAATCATTACAAACCTGGGTCCAATAACAGGAATGAGCAAGACATCCTGAAGGTCTGGATGTTGAAGAATAGGAACACTTAATCCATTAAACTGCTGTTAAAAATAAATAGAATTATGAAGCCACCAATATAATTGATTAAATTTCAATTTACAGGTCTTTGCAGTATCATTACCTAGCAGAGCATGAAGCTTGGTTTAGGATATTCTCACTTTATTCCACATAAGGCTATAAAAAACAAAGACTACAAAAACAACTATGTTTTCTCTGTATTTTATTCTGAAGTATCTCGATTTTTTTTTTTTTAATAAGGTCCAATTTTCTTTACAGGTTGGCTTTATAAAAACCCATATTTACCTTAGGTGAATTACTTTGAAAATACAAATCCAATATAGTTGCATATAGTATTTCCTCTTCTATATAGTATTATATAGTATATTATTTTATATTTCCTTATATAGTATTTCCTCTTTTAACAAAATATTCTAACTAGGACATTAAAGGTTGAGATTATTAAATACTATTTATTGGGGATCCCTGGGTGGCTCAGCAGTTTGGCGCCTGCCTTTGACCCAGGGCATGATCCTGGAGTCCCCGGATCAAGTCCCACCCACATCAGGCTCCCTGTAGGGAGCTTGCTTCTCCCTCTGCCTGTGTCTCTGCCTCTCCCTCTGTCTCTCATGAATAAATAAAATCTTTATAAATAAATAGATGCTATTTATTATATACCATCAATACTGAATGCCATGTCGGTTTTGATGAGGGAAATAAATGCTTATTTGATTAGTGCAATCTCCTTGATCAGTTCCCTTTCCTTCACTAATTGTTTGATGACCTTACAGCATCCAGACTGTGGCAAACAGATCGTTCCAAAAAGCAGGATAATGGATTTATGTCCTTTATTTTTGTTTTGTTTTAGAAGTACTATTTGCTTTACATTAGAAAAATATTTTATGGAGAGATCAGTCCTTCTCAAGCTAAGGCTTTCCTTCTCTTCTATTAGACGTTAAAATGATACTGAATTAAAACTCAAAAACGTGGCACAGTGGTTGAGTGGCCTTCCGCTCAGGTCATGATCCCAGGGTCCTGGATTCAAATCCCACATCAGGCTCCCCAAAGGGAGTCCTCTTCTCCCTCTGCCTACGTCTCTGCCTCTCTTTCTGTATCTCTCATGAATAAATAATTTTTAAAAACTTTCAAAAACCACCCACATGCATAACTTTTATTTTTTTGCATAACTTTTATAAAACATAGTTTTTTTTAGTTTAAAAACTCAGTGCATCACCTGCTTAGTATTTCTGCCCCACGCTTTGTTTAAAACTGCCTCATTGAAGTGTCATTTACACACCATAAAATGCACCCATTCAACCATTTCTACTAAGTTTAAAGAATGGTGTGACCATCGCCACAATTCAGTTTTAGACCATTTTCAGTGCAGTTCCCTGTTCCCAGCTCCAATCCCAGGAAAACTTACTTTCTCTATAAATCTGCTTTTCTAGATACTTCAAACAAATGGAATCATACAATATGGAGCATCTCATGTCTAGCTTCCTTCACTTACTATAATACTGTTTTTGAAGTTCACCAATGTTGTAGCATGTTCATTACTTTTATTGCTGAACAATATTCCACTGTATGAATATACTACATTTTATTTTTCCATTCACCAGTTGACATTTGAATAGTGTCTCCCTTTTGGTTATTTTAAATACTGATACGAAGAATCATGTTCAAGCATTTGTGGGGACTTAGGTTTTCATTTCTCTTGAAATGAAAGAGGTTTCATACCTAGGAGTGGAATTTCTGGGTTGTACAATAAGTTTAACTTTTTAAGAGACTACAAAACCATCATCCAAAGCCAAACCATTTGACATTCCCACCTGGAATATATGAAGGTTCTAGTTTCCCTCCATCCTCATCCAGCCATATGAAATTTTAAATTATTAAATTTTAATATGTGGCTCAGAGAAATCTGGAGACAAAGCATTCACCCCTCCATCATCCCATTAGGACACACATGAATTTTGGACTATGGAAGGAGGAAGAAAATATATGCTCTAAAACTACCTCCAAGATCCTGTCCTAATAGAAACAGGTATTGCTCTACCACCAGTTTCCTATCTAGTGCTTGGGACCCAACCTTCTCTGTCTACTCTTTTAAGGGACTCAAAGTCCATCCAGAGTGATTCTGTCTGCCTTATTCTAGATACTAGTCCATAAGATCTTATAGGCCCATTAGACTGGAATAGATTATCTGGATTGTAGGAATAATTTTTTAGAAAAGAAAATAAAATAATCTGGATCTGCAAGAGTTATGGACACTTTGATGGGCCTCAGAACACTTTCCTTTTTACTAGCTGAAAACATACGTGTGACCACACAAAAGTAATTAATTTTGGTTGCTTGGAGGAACTACTTACATTTTATGCCTTATGACATTACTCTCAAAAAAAATTATCACTATCAATAATTCAAATGCAGATTAGTGTTCCTCCAAGTCTTCTCATTATACTAAGTTTGAGTGTCACACACTCAGATACCACAGCTGATTGTTCTTATACCATGGTCATCTACTTAAAACCTGAAATTTATAAAACTGTTCTCACAGACAGTACGACAAACATTCTAGAAATAAGATTAGAGGCAACCCCATTCATTTGGTTGACTGTCCACCTCTTGATTTTGGCTAAGGTCAGGATCTCAGAATTGTGAGATCAAGCCCTGCCACTAAGTGTGGAGCCTGCTTCTCCTTCTGTGCAAGCACACAGGCACACTCACTCTCTCTTATAAATAAAATCTTTAAACAAAAATAAATTAAATAAATGTAATGAGATTAGAAAAAAATTAATCAAAACCAGTGATGATTCTCTAAAGATTTAATATTATATCTACAGTACACTAATAATACAGCCTATTATATACAAACAGAAGCCCTTTAACCACGCTTGCCTCTTGCTTTTAAGTTAGATCCTAACTAGCTAACATTACAAATACAGGCTTTGAAGGTTAGAATGTTTTCTACATATTTTCATACGTCTTCCATGAATTTTCATATGGATTCTATGTATTTTCATATGTATGATAATGATGAAGTAACAGGCCCAGAAGGATTGAGTAACCTATTTAGTCACTGTAATAAATTCAGAATCAGAAGTGCTACATTCAAGTTCTAACATTACCTCTAACATCAGCACTTGAACAACTTAACATTCATGATATTCAATCTCCTTATTTATAAAATTGGATCAATATTTTAAATTTATAGTATTTTAGTGGGGAGTAATATGACATAAATTGTAGAAATGCAATTATGGACATAATGACAGAAAATTTGCACATACCTTCTGAAGTTCATGAAACAACAGATCTTTCACCTGTTGCACTGAGGCTAGATGTGTATTTACTCTGACAGTTGTGAATGATGGAGGATGCGATAAGTGATTTAACAGAGCTTCAAATTTCCTTTCTGCTTCTTGTTTACCTAAAGCAGATATAACCTGAAAAGAGGAAAACAAGTTAATGTTTCAATGTCACTATACAAATTAACTAAAAATATTAAGCAGATTATGCACACACATTTGTTCTAATGAAATATCTTTCAGCAATTGTTCAGGTCCATTTCATTTTGCTGTATTGTTTGTGTGTTAATAACACTAACAATGTGGGCAGCCCCGGTGGTGCAGCGGTTTAGCGCCGCCTGCAGCCCAGGGCGCGATCCTGGAGACCCGGGATCGAGTCCCACATTGGGCTCCCTGCATGGAGCCTGCTTCTCCCTCTGCCTGTGTCTCTGCCTCTCTCTCAGTGTCTCTATGAATAAATAAATAAAAAAAATTAAAAAAAAAAAATAACACTAACAATGTAATATTTCACAGGGTTTTTGGCTTAATTGTAATAATAAACGCTTAACGAAAAGGGCTTGGAAAACACATTGTCTCAAGTTTAAAGCATCACTAACATTTTGAACATATTAATGTCTGCTACACTTATTCATATAAATTCATGATCATTCTATTTATAATGTATTAAATGCTATGTCATTTTGTAGAGCTATTTACCTGCTAACCTCAGGTCTAGATTAGCAACCTTTTAAAACACCAATATTTGGGGCAGCCGGGGTGGCTCAGCGGTTTAGTGCCCTCTTCAACCAGGGTATGATCCTGGAGACCCGGGATCGAGTCCCACGTTGGGCTCCCTGCGTGGAGCCTGCTTCTCCCTCTGCCTGTGTCTCTGCCTCTCTGTATCTCTCATAAATAAATAAATAAAATCTTTAAAAAAAAAAAAACACCAATATTGGAATAATATTCAACAGATAGTCCATGTCCTCCAAAGGTCATCCACATTAGCTTTTTCACATGGTATTTTTAAGGGTAACAATCGTCCAAAAAAGACAAGTAGCAAAGATAACCTGTCAGAAACGGGGGCTTAAAGACTCAAAAAACCAAGTCCCCCTGTGATTAACTGAAGCTTCATGAGACATGTATTTTCCCATTTTTGTCACCTTTGACTGTACCCTGCCTCATGGCATATTCATAAACCACCTGCCAACCTACTAATCCTCCAGCTTCCAAAGTATTAGTACTTTCTCTAGTTTGTTTTTATTTAAACTAAAAAAATAAATAAATAAATAAATAAATAAATAAATAAACTGAATATACCTTTACCTCCAATACTCTCACAAAGGAGTGGCTTTTCTTTTTGTTTTTTTGTTTTTTTGTTTTTTTTAAGATTTATTTATTTATTTATTTATGATAGACAGAGAGAGAGAGAGGCAGAGACACAGGAGGAGGGAGAAGCAGGCTCCACACCGGGAGCCGATGGGGGACTCGATCCCGGGACTCCAGGATCGCGCCCTGGGCCAAAGGCAGGCGCTAAACCGCTAAACCGCTGAGCCACCTAGGGATCCCCTCTTTTTGTAAAATCATTTACAGTTAGTGGGTTTGAGGCAGAGATAGCATCAAAGACAGACACTTGGATCTTTTATAATACAATATTTACCATTTTAAAAATTGTTGGGAAAAATTGCTGAATGACTATTTCTCTTAATATGCTCCTTATATTTTTAGTTCTTTGAAATCGATATTTTCTCTTCCCACACAATCTAATCCCCTAATATAATCTTTGGAAATAAAATGCAGAAAAAAAAGTCATAGCTTTAGGAATACCTTCATACACGAATAATATTTAAATGTTAGGCTTTACTGTGAGTAGAAAAGCAAAGATTTAGAAAATACAAAGTTGCCTAGAGGCAGGATAGTAAAATGTAAAGAGCACAAACTTGGCAATCAAAGAGAACATTTAGGGAGGACTTCTGTACTAGGCACTGTCAATAGGCCAGGGAATGAATATTTTTTGAGGACTTATGTGCCAGATGCCAGTTGCTTTCACTTATGTTTAGTTTTTTTTTTTTAATTTTTATTTATTTATGATAGTCACACGGGGAGAGAGAGAGAGAGAGAGAGAGAGAGAGAGGCAGAGACATAGGCAAAGGGAGAAGCAGGCTCAATGCACTGGGAGCCCGACGTGGGATTCGATCCCTGGTCTCCAGGATCGCGCAAAGGCAGGCGCTAAACTGCTGCGCCACCCAGGGATCCCATTCACTTATGTTTAATGTTTCAAAACACTCTTGTAAGTATTTTTTTTAACACCCCAGTTTCCGGGGATCCCTGGGTGGAGCAGCGGTTTGGCGCCTGCCTTTGGCCCAGGGCGCGATCCTGGAGACCCGGGATCGAATCCCACGTCGGGCTCCCGGTGCATGGAGCCTGCTTCTCCCTCTGCCAATGTCTCTGCCTCTCTCTCTCTCTCTCTATCATAAAAAAAAAAAAAAAAAAAAAAAACCTCAGTTTCCACAGAAAAAGAAAGTTAAACAGTATTAAATAATTTACTCAAAGCCCAGGGACACAAATCAAGGACTTGGGATTCCAAATCTGTATTTTTTTTTTTTTTCCATTGGACCTGAGCTCTTCTGCTTCAGATTTTAGCCCTATTACTTGATAGCAGTGTCAATTTGGGTCAGCTATAGTACTCACTCCTGGGATGCTCAGTTCTCTCCCCAATTAAAATGGAAAATAAGGGGCACCTGGGCGGCTCAGTGGTTGAGCATCTGCTTTCAGCTCAGGTCGTGATCCCGGGGTCCTGGGATGGAGTCCCCATCAGGTTCCCCGCAGGGCGCCTGCTTCTGTCTCTGCCTCTCTGTGTCTCTCATGAATAAATAAAATCTTTTAAAAATAAATAAATAAAATGGAGAAGAAATCCCTACTAGAAAAAAAGGATTGCTAGTATTAAGATGCAAAGGTCTGCCAATCACCTAGCACAACTAGCGGCATTGAAGAGGCATTAAATTACAGTATCCCCTTCCCTGGAGTCCCATAGCAAGCGCTCTAGGAGCACAGGTGTTAACGTCTCCCCTGGACTTAAATTCTCCACAGGAGGAATCGGTTTTTCGCTCGTTCTTGTAACCCCTTGGATCCCATGCCTACTGCCACGCACATGACCACTTTCTTTCCCTTCCCTTCTTCCACTTTCCTAAATGATGAATCTGTAGGCCTCCTTCACCTCTTATATCGAAAGCATTAAATACCCGCGGGAAGATACTGGCAGTTCTTTACATTCGAAAAAAAAATTGCAAGAAACAACGGTGTAAAAGACGAGGTCTCCCTTTAGGTTTTTTTTTTTTTTTTCCTTTCTCCAGAGTGCGTAAATATTTGAATTTTTGCAAATATCTCACAGGCTTCTTTGACCTACCTCCTTATTCAGAAAACCCTCTTTAAGATACTTTTCAACCTCAAGTCTCAAGGATATTTTAGGGAAAACAGACATCTTTCCCTATTGCTTTGTTCTCCTCCAAGAAAAGTGCTGGAAAACGGTGATTTTTTGCTGTTTTTTTGTTTTTTCTCTTTCCGAATTAACAGTGAGCAGCGTCTTGACAAGTAACCACCCACACGTGCCGGGACCACCAGACGGCCAGGAAAATCGCGCCGCTCTTTCCAAGACCCATTCGGGACTCCGGGGGTACCTCCGCGCTTCCCCAGCGTAGCCAGTTAGAGCCGCGGCCTCGCCTCCACTACACCCATCCTTGGTCCTCCTTTAGGGACGTTCGCGGAAATTACCCTGAGGCCAGGTCTCTCACGTCGCAGAAAATACACGGGGGGGGGGGGGGGGCAAAAGAATAAAAGAAAAAAAAAGTGACAAGCTAATCCATTGTGAACAGGCCTGGAAGAAAGATGGGCTTCGCTCGAGCAGCATTCAGCCTTCGGACCTCATTTCCAAAACCGCGCCCCCAGGTTCCCAGCGGAAAGCCGCTTCCGGCTTGCGTCACTTCCGGCGACGCGGCCCACCCTCCCTGGTTCCTGCCACCCCCGCCCCCCCCCGCCCTCCCCCCCCCCCCCCCCCCATGCGCAGCCGCAAAGTACCGGGACGTCACAGCTCCGGAGTTTCCGAGCTCCGCCCGCCGCGCCTCCAGGGGCAGGTGGTTTGCCCCGCCTCCGAGGCGGGAAGGGGCGGCGGCAGCCCGGGTGAGCCCCCGGATCTAGGGCCTAGGGTGGATGCCAGGGTTAGTAAGGAAATGGGGAGGCTTTGCAGGCCTATGTCAGCCTAGAAGTCCAGTTAGTGACCTCCAAGGGAGGAAGCAGCTACAGTTGATTTGAACCTCTAAGCCACCCTGTGAGCTCGGAAGTTACTTTCTCTCCCAGAGGCATGCTAATCTGACCTCAGCTGTGAATGAACGAACGCCGTTATTCAAGTTTTCGAAAGCTGGGTTAATGGTGTGTTAATATTCATGAATGATCAGCTAAAACTTAGAAACCCATATACGGTATTTACAATGAGCTGAATGAAGCCAGCGGTTACCTGTATCATAGGTGAGTTATACTTTAAGGCTCCCAGACCCTTGGCACAACTTATGTGTTACCCGTGAAGCAAAAGGTTCAAAAGGAGAAGGTGCCTAATGAAAGCCTGACATTTTATGATTGAATAGGAAACTAAAAATAATTGCCTCCTTGCCGTAGATACTTGTTTTTGCAGCTCACTGTGGCCATTTACACATAACCGTAGGAAAAGTTTTTAAAGTCTTTTTCTAAATCTCACACAGATGTTTAAAAAGTGTTTAATAGGGACGCCTGGGTGGCTCAGTGGTTGAGCGTCTGCCTTCAGCCCAGGGCGTGATCCTGGAGACCCGGGATCGAGTCCCACATTGGGCTCCCGGCACGGAGCCTGCTTCTCACTCTGCCTGTGTCTCTGCCTCTGTGTGTGTCTCTCATGAATAAATGTAAGAAATAAATGAATAAATTGTAAAAAATGTTTAATGATTATAATAGACTGGCCTGGTTCCGTATAAAGTATTTTAATTTACAGCCACACAGTAACTCTGTAATATGGTTGTAAAACAAGGCTCCCAGAGTTGAAATAAGTCAGTGGCATCACAGTAAGAAAGAATAAAGACTCCAGCTACCTGTCTTCTAAATACCAATTCTTTTCACCATGGCATACTTCTTCAGTAAGTTCTTGTGATGCTTCTATAGCTAAATCATCTACAAGTGATTAGGAAAATGTCAAGGGGTGCCTGGGGGGGTGTAGTCTGTTAAGCCTCAGACTCGGTTTTAGCTCAAGTCCTGATCTCAAGGTCCTGAAATTGAGCTCTGTATTGGGCTCTGCCCTCAGCCAGAGTCTGCCTAAGACTCCCTTTCCCTATTTGCCTGCCCCTCCTCAATGTGCACCCATGCACTTTTTCAATCCCACTCTAAAAGAAATAAATCTTTAAAAAAAAGAAAGAAAGAAAGAAAATGTCTAGATCGGGCATGTCCAAAGAAATCTTTGCAGCCTCATAATTGTGACCGTGGCACCAATAACGGTTGGAATCTGTATTTAGGAAATAAGGGAGAGGTAGGAACAAGTTGGACTAGATTGTAAATTCCAAGAGGATAGAGGCTTTATCTTATCACTGCATATCCACTGCCTTAACATGTAATAGGCACGTAAAGGTTGAATGACTAAATGAATAGATGGATGGGCATCTATGTGAACTAGAGAAAAGAAAATGCTGATAAAGCATGTATTTCCTGGAAATTAGTTCACTAGTTAAGCACATATGAAGAGTGCTGAGCACATATAGACTATCCTGTGTAGACACTATTGTAGTGATAATTATGTTGAGGAAGAGGCCTATTGGTTGGGTTCCAGGATTGAGTCCAAGAGAACCATATTACAAATCTGAAGTTGGCATAGCACATATTGTCTAAGCAAAGGAAGACCCCCTGTAAGAATATACCCATATAATAATCATTTAGGTTGTATTTTCTCAGTAGGGCAATATGGCTCTCAATGTAGGGGAGCAAAAAAAATCTTAGATATAATATTAAATCTCAGTTCGTGGTGCTCCAAAGCTTAACCTTACCAGAAAACAAACATATACCAAAACATTGACTTTCATGAAGCAGATATGAGAGAATTGGGGGGAAAAGTGTAGGAAAGCTGAAAATCTATCAAATTCAGCTCATCTTTGACTAAAGTCGAAGTGGACATAATCTTAAATGTGTAGGAAAGTTGTTTCTAAAGAGTAAATTTCATTTCTAGTCGGCAGAACATGCTTTCCCTGGACTCTTGATTCAAGCCATGCATGCAATTTATCTTAGCTAACAGTAATAAATTGAATTCAATTCCTGCTATAGCCAGTTCTAAGTATTATCTGAAGTTAGTTTATAATTAGTTCCTTCTAAGGAATAGCTATAGTTTGTTTTTAACTCCCTAGTGGTGCAATGTTGAATTTTTCCTTGAAATTTTAATTTGGGGACGCCTGGATGGCTCAGTGGTTGAGCGTCTGCCTTTGGCTCAGGGCGTGATCCTGGAGTCCTGGGATCGAGTCCCACATCAGGCTCCCTGCATGGAGCCTGCTTCTCCCTCTGCCTGTGTCTCTGCCTTTCTGTGTCTCTCATGAATAAATAAATTTTTTTTAAAAGAAATTTTAACTTGTTTTGCTCTAAGTACAGCACTTTTATCTTTTTCTTAAAAATCTGTTGGAGAGGGATCCCTGGGTGGCGCAGCGGTTTGGCGCTTGTCTTTGGCCCAGGGCGCGATCCTGGAGACCCGGGATCGAATCCCACATCAGGCTCCCGGTGCATGGAGCCTGCTTCTCCCTCTGCCTGTGTCTCTGCCTCTCTCTCTCTCTCTCTGTGACTATCATAAATAAATAAAAAAAAAAAATTAAAAAAAAAATCTGTTGGAGAGAAAGATTACTGGCATTACATTTTAATTAAAGGCATTATTTCCAATTAACTCTTCAGAAAATAAGTCATGATCCTAACAATGGTATTATGCTCTTTTTTAATGGCTTTTTTATTTCATGAACTCAAAATATATCCATATTCAAATAGTAACATTTCATAGAACAGCATTACCTTCTTTGGATCAAAGCCTACACTGAAATTAGTTTTAAAAACTTTTAAAGGAGGACCACCTGAGTGGCTCAGTGTCTACCTTTAGCTCAGGTCATGATCCTGGAGTTCTGGGATCAAGTCCCACATCAGGCTCCCTGCAAGGAGCCTGCTTCTCCCTCTGCCTATGTCTCTGTGTCTCTCATGAATACATGAATAAAATATTTTTTAAATAATAAAAAGCTTTTAAAGGAATGTTTTCATAAAAAATGAATAAAGGTGTTATTTTTTAAATATTTTATTGATTTATTCATGAAAGACACAGAGAAGAGAGAGGCAGAGACATAGGCAGAGGAAGAAGCAGGCTCCATGCAGGGACTTGATCCCAGGTCTCCAGGATCATGCCCTGGGCTGAAGGCAGGTGCTAAATCACTGAGCCACCCAGGGATCCCCAAGGTGTTATGTTTTAAGTGCTATATTTAAAAAGAAAAAAGTATATTACTCAAAATTCCTTAATTTGATTAAATTCTTGACAAGTATTCCTACTATAATTTATATAGTACAAATGTACAATATGAACTAAAGTGTTTCTTTTCTAAAACATAATTATGTTAACATTTGTTTCTAAAACATAATTATGTTAACATTTCTGTTTATATAATTCACAGCTGTTTTGTTTTTAATTATATCTGTTTTTTAGTTGTGACTATTTTTCTTTCCTTCCAGTTTGTAAAAATTTCAAATTCCTAAATCTGCAAATAACAGTATCTAATGTGAAAAAAATATTTTTAAAATACTACAGCAGTCCTGTTGTCAGGTAAATTGTAGAAAAGATGGTAAAAATCAGAACAGTTCTTCAACATAAAAGTCTGAAACATTTTGGAGCACCTGGCGGGTACAGCTGGTAGAGCATACAACTCTGGACCTTAGGATTGTGAGTTAGAGCCCCACGTTGGGTGTAGAGATTACTTTAAAAAAAAAGTTTCAGACATTTTGAGTAGAATCAATAGAAATATAAACAGTCCTGTTCAAATATATTCATTCCACTTAAGTGAAAAATAATTCAAATTTACTTTCTAAAGTATCATTAAACTAGCATAAAAAAGTTAAGAAATGTGTAATTTTTGCCTTCAAAGCTCTAAAAAAAACCACACACCTTTTTTCCAGAAACTATTCATTAGAAATCTGAAAGCCAGAAAAAAATAGAATGTAATTTATGTATATAGCTAACAATTGAAGAACCGAAGTTACAGAATCTAAAGGTTTATTATTATTATTATTATTATTATTGAAACTAGGACTAGAATATCCCAAGCCTCTGTTTACACAAACACATAATCATCTATATTTGCGCCAATTCATGGTCCTGAAAGATGCACTAACTTACACGGGCTCAGTACGTATATTTTCCTCTATGTGGGAGGTTATAACTTGTCTTTAAGGTTAGAACACTGGGGCACGTTATCCCGTATGTCTTATAGGGTCTTTGGTAACACTGGGAGGATTTCATAAGTCATAGGCTTCACTTCTCTGTATAGGTAACCAAATAGTTTGGCATGTTAAAAGGCCATTCTAGGGAGAATCCCTGGGTGGCTCAGCAGCTTGGCGCCTGCCTTTGGCCCAGGGCGCGATCCTGGAGTCCCGGGATCGAGTCCCGCGTCGGGCTCCCTGCATGGAGCCTGCTCCTCCCTCTGCCTGTGTCTCTCAGAAGTAAATGTATAAAAACTTAAAAAAAAAAAAAAAAAGACATTCTATGGGGCGCCGGGGTGGCTCAGTGGTTGAGTGCCTTTGGCTCAAGGCGAGATCCGGCTCCCCCCCACCCCGCCACTGCCCCCCTGCAGGGACCCTGCTTCTCTGTGTCTCTCATGAATAAAATAAAAAACAAATCATACTAGCCGGGTAAAAATGTGCCACCTGACCAAAGTCCATAGTTTTTCAATTAAGTTCTCCCCTTAACTGGGAATTAGGTGTCATTCCAGGCTGTGAAGCTTTTAAATTTGTTGGAACCCAGCATGGAGAAGAAAGCGGGATGGTGTAACACCGCTGTACTGTGACAGATGTACTGTCCACACTTGCGAGCATGGTGTCAGGCAGAGAGAGGTTGGCTCGCCACGTTGTACACCTGAAACCAATGTAACGTGCCAACTATCCTCAAAGAAAAAAACTAAAAACTCAGAAAAGAAAGTGGAATGAAAACACTTCGGGAGAGGCTTAGCTTTTGGACTTAAAAGGTTAACCGAGTAATCAATTGAATTCAATTCCAGCTGCAGCCAATTCTTGCAGGTGTTAAGTTCATAACAAATCCTTATAAGGGATCTTAGATTTTCTTTTTTTTAAATTCCCGAATTCGATCTTTACTCTTGAGACTTCACTTTCTTTGCTCGAGGTACAGCACGCTTTCCCCTCTATTTTTGCTGAACTGGAGAGATTACTGGCATTTCATTTCAATTAAAGGAAGCTTTTTCTTTTTTTCTTCGTGTATTTGGGCTCCGTGAAAATTCCCAAGGCGCGGCAAAACCCGGAGGGGTCGCCGCGACCACGTAAGCGAACCCTGGGGCCGCCGGCATCCCGAGGACCGCCTCCCACCCAGTTCTACTTCGCCCGCCCGGGGTGACGGTCACAGGGCACCAAACCGAACTGCACAGCTGCCGCACAGCTGGGACGACAGGGGCGCACCTGCGCAACAACCGAATCAGGTGCCGGGACAGCCAGCGCCAGCGCTCACTCGGGGAAACTCCCCAACTCCCACGCACCCAAAGGCTCCCGCACAGTGGGGCCCTTTGGAGCCCGCCCACCGGAAGTGAAGTGGGAGGAAACGCCACGTCGGAAGCGTGTGCTTACGCCAGCGCGCCGACGTCAGGGCCCGTCCTTCCGGCGATGGGCCGGGAATCCGGAGGGGAGGCGGAGCGGAGGCGGGGCTGGGGGCTGGTGGAAGCTCTGGTCGGTAGGTGGGTTCAGACCGAGGGGACTACGGGTCGGCGTAGGGCTCAGTGGGCTCGAAACAAAGGGCTGTCCGGCGGCGACTGGGCGCCGTGCCTTCGGACCGGTAGCTGAGCGGCCCATCGCGGCGGGTCGGCCCGCCAGTGCCCTCGCCGCGCGGTCTCCGTACTCTCCTCCACGGTTCGCTCCGGCCAGCGCCGTGCTGGGGGGCCCGGCACAGCGGCACCTGCTGCTGAGGGACCCCGCGGCCCGCCCAGGTGCTCATGATGGGGCTCATCTTCGCCAAACTGTGGAGCCTCTTCTGTAACCAAGGTGAGGAGCACGGGGCTGCGCAGCGGCTCGACTCGGGGGCGGAGGGTCCGGGCGCCTCCGGGGCCAAGCCGGAGGCAGCGCTGCGAGCGCCCGCTAACGTTCTGCGTCGCTGAGAAGTGATTTCTCCAGGCGGCGGGTAGAATCTCGGTATTTGCGGGCGGGGGGGTGGGAGGGGGTGGCGCGAGAAGGTGCCGGAGAGGCTGGATGGGTGCGAGAAACGAGGAGTGAGAACCGGAGGCATTTGGGATCCCAGGGTCCAGACTAAGAATTTCTGGGTTTGGGCGAAGCAGAGCGGAAAGCACCTGGTGATACCTGGAGGCGTTTCGAGGGCCTGCTCCATATCCAGTTAAGCATCCTGTGGCTTGCCCCGTGATAACTGCCCGCCCAGAAACCTATCAACTTTTTTTTTTTTTTTTAAGTTATTAGTGCTCCCCCTCCCCCCCAGCCCTGCTCTTGGAGCCCCTGCGCCTTGGCGCTGTCTCTGATTTCGCCCTGCGTCCTCGAACTCGGCAACGAGTGGTGTGAGATGCACGGGGTTCCGCAGATCCGCATCCTAAACCCTGTATTTCTTTCTTAGGTGTTAGCGAACTGTACGCCTTTGGTGGTTCTGTCTAGGAGATTACGTGTCCGTAATTAGTCTGGAACAGGTTATGAGACATTTAGGAGTTGGAAGTCCAAAGGGCCAAAGCAAGAAGTTGTAAAACCTGTTCTGAGTCAGAGGATGAGATGGGATGTTTTCTGAAGAGGGAAAATATTCAGACCAAAAAATAAGTAAATAAATGAATAAGGGGGGGGGGAGGGCTGCCAGCAGATAGTTTTAGGCATTCTTTGAACGGAATGCTTTCTTAGTGATTGTATCTACTTTTTAAATTCAGTTTCATTTTCCATTTGATACCCCGACGTAATACAAGCCCGGGTTTTACAGTGATAACCAAGTTGTTACTGCCAACGTCCTGTTTCCGTACCTAGATTTGAGAAGTCGTGAACAAAGTGAAATGGCTTTAGTTAATTTGTTCCGCAGTTAACACGAAAATAGACTTTTCCAAACTCGTGAATAATGCGGGTGTATGTATACACCTCTACAAATACGTGTATGTGTGTATATGTGCAGTTATGTGTATATATGCAATGACCACGGATGCCGCACTTCAGGTGATTTCTAAGGGTCGAAGCTTTTTTTTCTTTAAGATTTTATTTATTTATTCATGAGAGACAGAGAGAGAGAGAGGCAGAGACACAGGCAGAGGGAGAAGCAGGCTCCACGCAGGGAGCCCAACGTGGGACTCGATCCCGGGTGTCCAGGGTCAGGCCCTGGGCTGAAGGCGGCGCTAAACCGCTCAGCCACGCAGGCTGCCCGAGTGGTCGGAGCTTACCTCCTTAAGGATATTATCTATATATTTAATACATGATTTTTTTCCAGCAGTTTATATTTTCTAGTCCTTGTTACATGAGTTCACTACTATATGTAAAAGAGCATTTTAAGACATCCTGAAAAGTATAAAGATCAAGAGTTTTCATCTGCTTATCTTTTCCCATAGTTTAAGAGACAAACATTGTCAAAGTCTTTGTTTCTACCTGTGTTACCCAACCAATTCCTCTTTCTCTACCCTATTTTTATTACTGATGTCTTATTATTTGTAGTAAGCCTTCTTTAATTTCATTAATCAGACTAGAAGGGAACAGAGGATGTAAAGGGAAAATTTAGGAGATGAAAAACATTCACGGGCTGCTTAAAGTCACATAATTGTTCAGGCCTCCTAAATCCCCACCACTCTTTAGAATTTTTCTTTTCTTTAAACTTTCCTGTTGAAAATTTAGAGCGAAAGGTTATTGCGTCATTTTTATCCTTACTTGTTCATGCAGCTAATATTTAGTTAGTTGGGCCCTTGCATGGACAGTCTCCTTTAAGGCATAGGAGATACAAAGGTAAAACAAACAAACAAACAAAAAAAGAAAAACAAAGAGAAAAGATAACATAGTTCCTTGCTCACAAAGTACTCAAAAGATCGGCAAATGAGACCCATGGGGGGAAAAATGTGGTGTGGTAAATTCTTTTAAGGGATACGTATAGAAGTGTGATGATCACCAAGAGCTAAGTGGTTAATTTTTCTCAAGTGGTTCCTGGAAGACTTTACCGAAAAAGGTATACTTGTCCTTTCCTGTTAATGGGAGTTTACAGGCGTGCTAAGCAGAGTTAGTAGAAGGGGTGTATTATTCTAGGTTGAAGGACTAATGATATGTAAATGGAGAGGAATTGAATACTTGGGCACCTTGAGGGAAGCTGAAAATAGTTTAGTTTGGCTGTATGTTAGTTGGCCTGTGGAGGAGTTAGAGGAGTTGAGGTTGGAGAGGTAGCCCCTGGAAGCGGATCACAGAGGGCCTTGTGTGTCAACCCACTGAGACGTTAAGCTGTACAGAGCTGTGGAAGGGATGGCTCGCTATGTTATTTTTTTAAGCAGGGGAATAATGTCATTGGACTGATAATTTTGTATTTTTTACTCATATCAACGAAATTAACTGACAGTCTCAGTTTCCCATTTTCACTACTACTGTAGTGCGACTAATCCGAAATTCTCAAATCACTCCATCTTGATTGCATATTAGGATAATAAGCCCACAGCCCTATCTCAGACCAATTAGATCAGAATGGGGCAGAGTGGCCTGGGTGTAACTGCCTAGATGATTTACATTTGCCTCCAGCATTGAGAACTAGGTATCTGATTTTAAATACTCCTTTCCCTTATCTGGTTTTCAGTATTTGCCTCCCATCTGTTTTTTCCTGTACCTTTTTTTTTTTTTTTAAGATTCTGTTTATTTATTCATGAGAGACAGAGAGAGAGAGAGAGGCAGAGAACACAGGTAGAGGGAGAAGCAGTCTTCCTGCAGGGAGCCCAATGTGGGACTCAATCCCGGGTCTCCAGGATGAGGCCCTGGGCTGAAGGCGGCGCTGAACCGCTGAGCCACCCAGGGATTGCTTTCCTGTACCATTTTACAGCACAAGGCACCTTCTCATAAATTTGATACCTTTCTGGGAATACGTATGCTTATGTGTAGTTGTCTATATAAAACTATGACAAAGTACACAGTCTCCGGAATTTTGTATTGCTTAATTATAAGCTCAAAGATGTTACTTGGATGTAATGATCAATGCAGGAGATAATTTCAAATCTGATTATCTTTATAGATTTATGAACATACCTGTTCCAGTACATACTTCCATATTTTTTAATAGTATGCATATGTGGAAATTTCAATCCTATCCTTTGTCTTTTGAGATATCATTGTCATAGAACGTATTAGTTTCAGGTGTACTAATCATTTGTTTTAGAAGAGAAATTAGTACTTTATGCCCTTTTCCCTTCTCATCCCAACATAGTGTTTTGATTTATAATACACACTGCCTTTTCATTATTGTGACTGTAAAATTTAGTTAACGCCTGAGCCACAGTGTGCTATAATTATGTTCCCCTTCTTCCTACAACCTTTTCCCCATAGAGTAAATAATTATATCTCATCACCTTAGTTTTCTTTGTATATTTGACTGAGTCCTTTCATTCTAACCCAAAACTCCGTACAAAGTTTTTCTATATCACACTTAATCAGATGAGATACCCTTCCTCCCCACTCCCACAGTATTCCTTTCTGCTCCAAACTGAGCTTGCTTCCCTCTGCCTGCTACGCAGCTGTGCTGGACTTGTCTTTGCAGTCATTCCAGGAATTTCCTTTGCTTTTCTGTTTTATTCGAACTTATGTCTTTTTTTTTTCTTGCTTTCCTCTTTCTTTTTTTTTTTTTTTATGAAGTACATCCTACAGAAATTATTTGCAAAGGTGTCCAAAGCAGTAATTTTTCTTGTGATTACAAATGCCTGAAAATGTTTTGGTCTGTCTTTGCTTTTTTTTTTTTTTTTTAATTTTTTATTTATTTATGATAGTCACAGAGAGACAGAGAGAGGGAGGCAGAGACACAGGCGGAGGGAGAAGCAGGCTCCATGCACCGGGAGCCTGATGTGGGATTCGATCCCGGGTCTCCAGGATCGCGCCCTGGGCCAAAGGCAGGCGCCAAACCGCTGCGCCACCCAGGGATCCCTGTCTTTGCTTTTGATTTATAACTGGGCTGAATGTAAAATTCTGAGTTGGAAAAACATCTTTCAGAGGAGGTTTGAAGGTATTATCATTGTCTTTTAGCTCTCCGGTGTTGTTGTTGGTTTTTTTTTTTTTTTCCTCCGGTGTTGTTAAAAACACCAGTATCATTCTTATTCTGATTTTTTTTTTCTCTTTCTAGTAGAGTTTAGAATTTTCCATTTATCCTTGGTATTTTTAAATTTCAGAGACATGTGCCTTGTTATGTATCTTTTTTGGTTCATTGTGCTAGGCCTCCTGGACCTTCTGGACCTTTTCAACATAAAGTTGGACGTTTTCAGTTCTAAATATTTTTTAATTATGTTTCTGTTAGAATGTTTTCCTCTACTTTTTGGAAATCTTATTGGTTGTATTGTGCCTACTGGATTATGTAGTCTTCTTTTCCATTATACTGTCTTTTTTTCCCTCAGTTTTACTTTCTGGGATATATCCTTTGTCTTTCGATCTTCCTATTGAATATTTTGATTCTGCTATCATTTTTAATTTATGAAAACCTTTTATTTGTGAAATGTTATATTTTTTATTGTTCTTGTGGCATTGTTCCATAACCTTCTAAGTTTCTTTGAAGTTTTCTTCTATTCTCTAGTTTTCTGTTTATTTTTATATTAGCCTTTCAGATTAGAGGCTTTACCCATGGAGCTGTTGTAGTTCCATAGAATGACTATGCCACAGTTGGTTTATTCATTTGCATCATGACAAGTTGTAATATGTGAATACTCTTATGAGTTTTGGTATTCATGTTTTCATTTCTCCAGATGAATATTTGGAAGTGCAATTTTTAGATCCTAGGCTAGATATATGATGAGTTTAATAAGAAACTATTAGATTGTTTTGTAAAGTGTTAAACTGTTCTTATACTCTCATCAGCAGTGTTTGAGACATCTACTTTTTTAAGATTTATTTTTTTACATTACAGAGCGTGTGCATGCACACACAGAAATGGGGGTGGGAACTTGACAGAGAGAGAGAAGCAGACCCCATGAGTGTGGAGCCCAACACTGGGCTCTATCCCCATGATCATTGAGATCATGACCTGGGCCAAAACCAAGAGCTGACCATTTAACCAACTGAGCCACCCAGGCATTTCTGAGACTTATGCTTTTAACATCCTTACCAACATTTGATGTCATCAGTCTTTTTATTTTTAGTTATTCAGTTAGATGAGTAGTGATAACTCATTTTGGTTTTAATTTGCATTTTTCTAATGGCTTTTGGGTGTTAAGCATTTTTTCACGTGCTGATGAGCCATACATATTTCTTATGCAGAATGTTCAAATCCTTTTCTTGTTAAAATTGTTTTTGTTTACAAAATTATATATATAATTATATTTTATGGAACTGGATCCTTTGCCAGATGTATGTTTTATGAATATTTCTCCAGTCTGTGGCTTCCTTATTCATTTTCTATTAATGCAGGTTTTGCTGAGTGGAAATTTTAAATTTGGGTGAAGTCTGATTTTTCAACTTTTTAATTTTTTATTTATTTTTTTAATGGCTCTTGCTTTTTGTGTCCTGTTCCTTTCATCTACAAGCTTTGGCTTTTATACTTAAGTCTATGAGGCATCTCAGATTATTTTGCAGTTATCAGATGAGTAAAGGGGTTGGGATTCATTACTTATAAATTTTTTTACTTGGACATTTGCTTGTTCTAGCATAATTTACTGAAGACTTTCCTTTCATAATGGACACTGTAGAGTCTTTGGTGAAAGATTGAGTCTTATCTCTGGACTTTTCTCTTGCATTGATCTATATGTCCATCCCAATACCATACACCATCTTGGTTATTGTACTACTTCACAGTAGATTTTGAAGTCCAGTGTCAGTCCTCCAACATGTTTGTTAATCTTTTCAAAGATTTTAGTTTTTTCTGTTTTCTGCTTTCTCATTTTACCAATTTCTGTTGTTTATTTCCTTCCATCTACTTTGAGTTTACTTTGTGCCCCCGCAATCTTCTTAAAATAGGGTGTGTGTCATAGTTTTTGTCTCTTATTCCATTCATATGTCACATTTTAAAGCTTTAAGTGTCCTTCCTAAGAATTGTGTTAGCATCATTCCACAAATTTTAATTTGTCGTATGTCTTTCAGTTTGAAATGTTTTAATATTGTTATTTCTATTTTGACCTGTGGATTATTTATAAGTGTTTAGTTTTCAAATATTTATTTTTCTAGATAGCTTATTATTGGTTCGTTATTTAATTCCATTGTGTTCAGAACTATGCTCTGTAAGATTTCCATTTTTTTTGGTCAGATTTATTGAGGCTTTTTTATAGTCCATCCAAATGTTTGGTGCATGTAACTTTTGTGCTTGAAAAAAATGTGTAATCTGGAATTGTAAAATACTCTGTAAACTCTGTAGGTTATGGTAGTTGTTAGCGTTTTTGTTTTTTTTTTTTTTTAAGATTTTATTTATTTATTCAGAGAGAGAGAGAGAGAGAGAGAGGGGCAGAGACACACACAGGCAGAGGGAGAAGCAGGCTCCATGCAGGGAGCCCGATGTGGGAGTTGATCCCCAGGGACTCCAGGATCACACCCTGGGCCTAACAAAGGCAGGCACTAAACCACTGAGCCACCCAGGCATCCCAAGTAGTTGTTAGTGTTATTCAGACATTCTGTATCCTAATGTGTATCTCTGCTAGAGGACATTCATTGTGATCTTCTGCTTTTTGATCTAGTGTGAAATTTTCTTTTAATTATAATGTTTAGCCAAATTTATTGATGTGGTTCAATTTATGATACAGATATTAAAGTATGCTATTTTATTATTCCCTATTGTCCCATCTGCATTCGTTTTGTTTTGTTGTTTCTCTGTTCTTCCTTTCCCACTTTGCTCTGGGTTAATTGTTTTTGTTTTCTTACAATTCCATTTTATTTTATTTACTGGCTTCTTTATAGTGATCCTTTTTACATTATTTTTATAATCACTAGGGATTGCAACATACATTGTTACCTTTCCTCAATCTACTTAAGAGTCAGTAATGTAACACTTATAAAGTGTAAGAACTTTGATACTTTATGCCATAAGTATTGTACCTACATTAGTTACAAACTGTACGGTGATGTTACAGTTTTTTGCTAACAGTTATATATTCCTAAATATTTTAAGAAAGGGCAAAATTTTCTCTTATGTTTACTTATATTATTATTTTTGATGCTTTGAATTTCCATCTAGTATAATTTCCCTTCAAGCCAAAGAATTTCAGCATTTTTGTAGGGTAGCCCTTTTGGCGATGAATGGTGTTAGTTTTCTTTTATCTGAAAGTGTATTTTTTTGCCTTCATTCTTGAAGTATATTTTTGCTGAATATAGAATCTTAGGTCACTTTTTTTTCTCCCTTTAGTGCTTTAAAGTTATCATTCCACTGTCTTCAGGCCTCCTATTTTTTTCCTTGTAAAAAATCAACCAACATTCATATCTTTAGTTCCCTTTTAATAACCTGATTTTCTCTTGCTGCCCTCAAGATTCTCCCATTATCTTTGGTTTTCAGAAGATTGACCATGACATTCCTAGCTTTGCTTTTCTTTGTATTTATCCTGTTTGGAGTTTGCTGAGCTTCTTGAATTTGAAAATTTTGTATATATTTGCACTCACCCAGTTTACTTGTATTTCTCAAATACAACTTTTTCCCAAATTATCCAATATAATCCATTAGTAAGTTATGAAGTCAATTTAGTGAGGACCAGCATTAAAACAAAGAATGAACATTCTAAAATAGAAACTATTACAGTGTCCCTCAGTTAGTAAAGATATAGTGTTGTGAAACTTTTGTTTGAGTTGTGTGTGTCCTGAGTCATAATGCAAAATATATTTATAGTGTATATAACCAACTGTGGTCATGTGCCATGATCACAATTTGAAAACCATGCATTGTCTTTGCCCCTTAACATTTGCCTTTCTGATTGTAACCTTCCCTTGGGCAACATTTGAATTCTCCAGAGAACTGTATGAGTTATATCAATTTCAATATTTCCTGCTTAATCTTTTCTAATCATTGCCTTTGTTCAGTGAGTTGGGGATGAGGGGCAATCTTTGGTCTTTTAGGCACTTCACTCTGGCCTGAAATCTTAGTGTCTTCTACTTTCTTAGAATCTCTAATCTTTTTTTTAAAATCTGTATTTAGTCCTCTTAGCTACCAGAAAAGTGTTTTTGGTCTATCCAGTAAGCTATTCTTATTTATTATTGTAAGATTGTAAGACTCCGTTTTGTCATAGAAATGTCTCTCTCACACTGGGAGACCAGTAGCCAAACTTCTCAGCATGTTCAACTTAAGATTGACTCCGTGGGGGGATCCCTGGGTGGCGCAGCGGTTTGGCGCCTGCCTTTGGCCCAGGGCACGGTCCTGGAGACCCGGGATCGAATCCCACGTTCGGCTCCCGGTGCATGGAGTCTGCTGCTTCTCCCTCTGCCTATGTCTCTGCCTCTCTCTCTCTCTCTCTCTCTCTCTCTGTGTGTGTGTGTGTGTGTGTGACTATCATAAATAAATAAAAATAAATAAAAAATTAAAAAAAAAAAAGATTGACTCCGTGGTTTCCTCATCAGTAAAATGAAGAATGCCACCACTTTCCCATGAAATGATTGTGAGGATTAACTTGCACATTGCACATAAAACACTCAGACTGAAACTCTGTAATACTCTTTTTTGCTCTTGACATTTATCTCCTTACGTGAGAGCTAGGTTCTAGATCTGTTATTCTTGAGAATATGACCATGTGATATGTCCATATCTATTGCTTTATACTAAAGATGCTGTGCTGTAAGTGCTTATTTACATACCCACCTTTAAGATTTTGAAGGGTAGAGAATCCTTGCTTTGTTCGTCTTAATCACAAATATTAAAGTCAGGTGTAAAACGAACTCAAGAAATGTTGAATTGTTGAATCATTAGATTTACATAGCTACTCTTAACAAAATGTAGGCATCTGGGAATATGGGAGCTGAGGTGGGAGTAGAGGGAGACTGAATAATTTGGAAGGGGAGTTAATACTTTATAGCAAAAAAGGAAAACAAATGCTGGCTCTCACCAATGTTTACTAGAATAAATAACTTCATAGAACTTTAATTTCTTATCTGTAACCTAAGCAAGAAGGCTCAGGTCAGTAGTTACGTCTTTTTGGAGACCTTGGTTCCTCAGAAATGCCTTTATAGGTGAGCCATTTGTAGTTGAAGAGGTGGAAGAAAGGGAATAGATCTCCAGTTCTGCAGTCTGTTTTATGATTCTATGAGCAATGTAAGGTTATTATATTTTTTTTATTATCTTTTTTTTTTTCCAAAAGCCATATTTCCTTGGGTGCTCCTCATTGCTGTACAGGCCATCTGGCCTTCAGGTCTCACATTGTGACAGCATATCTTCTGACTTTTTTTTTTAATATAGATTTTTTTTTTAAGATTTTATTTATTTATTCATAGAGACAGAGAGAGAGAGAGGCAGAGACACAGGCAGAGGGAGAAGCAGGCATCATACAGAGAGCCTGACGCTGGACTTGATCCAGGGTCTCCAGGATCACGCCCTGGGCTGCAGGCGGCGCTAAACCGCTGCGCCACCGGGGCTGCCCTCTTCTGACTTTTTAATACCTACTCTTTGTAACAATGCAGATTCATTTTCTGTATATTCGATATCCTAAATTTGCTGAATCACCATATTTGGCAAAGGGCATTTTTATTTGTTTAGTTATGAAGTTGTTTGCATACTCTGTGCTCATATAAGGCTTTCATAATATATCTAGAAGGTAGCAATCCCTATTTCATCCTATCTTCTGGGCTTGCATATACTTAAGATTAAAAGTTGATCATTTTATCACATTTCAGCAATACCCAGTTTTAACATGATAACAAATGTTAACATACTGTTTTCTGCTTTATTAGCACTGCCAATATTTAGTGATTCTCTAATTTTTTTCTTACGTTTGTCTATTTGAATTATTTGGTGTTCTATATAATAACTACAGGGATGCCTGGGTGGCTCAGTGGTTGAGTGCCTGCTTTTGGCTCAGGACATGATCCCGGGATCCAGGATCGAGTCCCACATCGGGCTCTCTGCATGGAACCTGCTTCTCCCTCTGCCTTGTCTCTGCCTCTCTCTCTGTGTCTGTCTCTCATGAATACATAAATAAAACTTAAAAAAAAAACTACAATTTTTCATTTGGTATCTATACTAAAACTAGAAATTGAATTTAGTAAATCATTTTCATTTGGTAAAGGGAAAAAGGTTTTCTTTGACTTTTTCTTCCTTATTTTTTTGAAGTTCCTTTTTCCATCATTTTTCTTTTTAGCCATCTTTTATCTGTGTTTGTCTACAAGCAAGTGCTCTTACTAATTTTCTTTTGAAGCCTCATTCTGTATAGGCTTTACATCTTTATGCCTTGCTTACAAAATAGTATGAGCCAACTTTTAAGGACATCCAAGAGAACAAATACCATAGCCAAGCATGCAGGGAAACTTTTGTGTAAACATTTGATCAAAATTAAACAAAAGATCTGCAATTGGACCTTCATTTAGTTTAAATAAACATGATTTGTGTTGACTCTGGAGATGCATGGATTAGCTAAGTAATACTGGAAGTGTGCTTCTCTCAGACCTCTGTTGTGGGAAGAGCTACAACTTGGTCTCTTGGAAGAGAATTCTGGTGAAATATGATGGCAAGGTGACTGTCACACATTTGAAAACATTTGGATGCAGGGCACCCAGCTGGCACAGTCAGTAGAGCCTATGACTCTTGATCTCAGGGTTGTGAGGTCCAACCCCACACTGGATGTAGAGATTACTTAAAAACAAAATCTTTAAACAAACAAACCAACTATTTGGACTCATTGGAACTCTCGATAGTTGTGGTAGTGTCTTAACTCAAACTTACTTGGCTATCAAAGTTTTTAAGTTGTCCATACTGCACCTCCAACCTACACATTTCTAGCCCCAAACGTAGGCAGCTTCTACTCTGTGACAACATACTGATTTTAATAATGCCACTGAAAAACAGTAAAGAAGGTAAAGTTCTATAATTACATTTGCAGAATTTGTTCTAAGTAAGGAATTTTATAATTATATCCATGTTCATAGTTTTCCCTGTTTAAGGTTACATAAGAATTGACTGTCTCAGTCTACCAACTAAATATTTCATTTTTGTAGAGAGTAGTTGGAGGAGTTAGAAGAACATATAGCTTACATACATACATGTTAAAGATGAGTTGAAGTTGTAAAAATATGCAGTTGTATAGTTTTCTCCTCACAACTTCAGACATTTCAGTGTCTGTAAGGAAAAGTGATGTTAAATGACTAATGTTCATCTGATTGGCAGCAGTGCAAAGTCTGACCTTTAGGCTAGATTCTTTCTCACCTTAACTGAGACTGAATTGAACTATAATATATTTTGGAAGGTTTGTTTTTTTTTTGAACCAACTAGGTAAACATAAAGATTATTGTTGGGCAATAAGAAATGGTACAAATTTACAAGCATCCTTTTATATCTACTTTTGTTAGCTATGACGGGAAGGAAACTATTTTATCATGACTACAGGTAATCACTAACAGTTATATAGTTTAGTTGATATTTTTCTGTTTCAATACATAAACTAAGATTTGCATGTGGCCTGTTGATTACACCCAACCAAAAGGACAGCAGTACAGAACAGGCACTGTGAGTCGCGTGTTTAATACCAAGCAGTGTCCTATACCACCACATGAATTTATACCTTATTAATCTGGATACCACTTGTGGACATTTAAAGCAACACGTTAATTTCCTTTTCTGCCTACAACAAGAGTATGTGTCATTGTCCATGTTTTTCTCATTTGTCCCTTGAAGAGGTAAAAACTTCACTGACTGGCATTTGGGAACTCAAGTTTTGGGTCATCAGCACACTCCAGGGGCAGCTGGGACTAGAGGGATTCGAAGGAGGACAGGCATTACCATTATGCTGCAGAGTACAAACAGCTTTAATTTTGTACTTGCTTTTTTAGTAAATTCCCTTTGATTTTGATTTCCCTCTTGTACAAATGATGTTAGAGATTCTTTCCCCCAAGGAAAAAATTTAAAATAAACTTTGTTACTTCATGCTTTTAAAAAGCATTTAGCTCTTTTCTGTTGATGACGCTTTGTTATACAGACTCAGGTTGTTGTTGATCATATCAGAAGATAGGCCTCGGCTTAATGGAAGGATTGATGCTAACACCTTCATTGTAATACAGAGTTGAAATTGTGTGTTTGGTTTTAGTTGCTAGAATTCCCTATCCCTGAGAGGAAAAAGGAATCTGCAAAAGACCTTAAGTTAATCACACAGTTGAAACTGTAATGAAACACATACTGTGTCCGCCTTTAGGGTTTGTCACCCCTGGCTTAGTTTGAACTAAGCACCAGGCTTTCAAAACGATGCATTATTTATGAGTTTTGCCATCATATGCTGCTGATAGTGTTGATCATCCTCATAATACAAAATGTGAAGCAGGGAGCAGGACTTTTAGAAAATGGCCCTGGGTGTTGGTTCACTTCATTTTCCTCAATGGTGAGCCACCTGGTACTACCTTCTGTTCCCCTCTCCTGGCAGAAGTATCTGCCCCCCAAGGTTAGCTTACTTCCAGACTAGTGGCTTTCTTTTCACTCCTGCAGGGACCCCGTGGTCTCCAGATGCTGACAGGTGGTTTCCAGCTGTCACCAAAATTTAGAATGCTTAGTCTTGCACTGATAATAGGGTTCTCATTCTTGAACCTTAAGAGTGAAAGATTGGGCGACGCAAAGATTGCCTCTGTTAGAAGTTAGGGGGTATGAGCCGAAAGAGTCAAAAAAGAAGGATTATAGTGAGTTATATAATAAGGAAACAAGTTTTGCCTTGTTTTGTTTTTTACAAAGCTGCTTCTGCCATAGTGAAAAAAGGCTGTTCAGAGCCTCATGTCATTTGTACAGCAATATTATAGGCACTATTTACAGTGTTCAAGTCATTATAAGGTGCAAACATGGTTTGTCACTTAACACCTTGTCTGAATTATGGCCCCCCTTTTTGACTCATGCAGTATTAACACTTTAGAATAGGAATACGAGATTATTTGATTAGATGTATAATCACAATTTTGACATTCACAGGTTAACAAGAGAAGCAGGGTTCTGATATGAAGTAACGTAAATTGCTGACTAAAAACAAATTGTGTTGTGGTTCTTTTGGAGGTTCACTAGCTTTTTAAGCATTCTGTCCTGAGGAAGAGAGGTATCTTTAATATATCCTGTAAAGGTTAAAATCTAGAAAAGATTCTAGAGTGTTTTCTCCTCTGTTCAAAGGAGGTTTCATAGTTTGTACCACTTAACAGAATAACTCGGTGGGCTTTCAGATCTGTGAAGCAAGTGATTTATTCTGTGCATAGCACCAGAAAGAGAAGACTGAAGAAGTTTTTGTTGTATAAAGAGTAGAAACCATATCTGCTCTAAAGAATTGTAAAATCCAGGGGCCCCTGGGTGGGTCAGCTGGTTAAGCATCTGCCTTCAGCTCAGGTCATGATTTCAGGGTCTTGGAATCGAGTCCCTTGTGGGGCTCCTTGCTCAGTGGGAATTCTGCTTCTCCATCTGCACTCCCCCCATCATGCTCTTATGTGTGTGTGTGCACACCCTTTCTCCCTCCCTCCCTCTCTCTCTCTCTCTCTCTCAAATAAAATCTTAAGAAAGAGACTTGTGAAATCCAGATTGAAAAAGTATTGTGGACTAAGTAATTGCTTATGTATCTATAAATTAGTGGAAGGGATGAGAGACAGTATGTGTGTCTTGTTGGTGACAGGGAAACCTTTTCAATTTTATGTTTTTAATTGGATTTCTTCATGAAAGGAAGAAAAGAATCTTGGTTATATGTATGTGGGAGTACTTCCAGGTGTAAAAACAACTTGATAAAAAGCTAATTTGATTAGAAGAGATGACAAACAGATGTGTAAAACTATTTTTAAAAAGATTTTACTGATTTATTTGGAGGGGATAGCTGCAGAGGAGCAGAGGGAAAGGGAAAAGCAGACTCTGCTCTGAGCATGGAGCCCAGTGCAGGACTGGATCTCACTACCCTGAGATCAAGACCTGAAGCCCAAATCAAGAGGCAGAGAGGCTTAACTGACTCAACTACCCAGTGCCCCAAAACAGTTTTTTTAAACTTGCATTTTAGGTCATAATGCCTTGTCAGGATCAGAATTGGTGCTTTTCGTATTATAAGTGAGCCAGTTCTATTGTACTTCCCTCCTACCCAAAGCTCACATTCTTGTATAAGACAGCCAGGTGAAGAACATCATACCAGAATGCCTCATTTAATACAGATGGTCTTGACACCATGAAGTTCTTTTTACTCTGTGTTTTAACATTCCAGTAATAAGTATCCAGTGAATGGTTCTCATTAGAAAGCTAACTAATAATCAGTGTTGAAAGCATGTAATTGCAGTACGCAGTAGTGGTAAATGTTTATGGTTTGTTTTCTTTTTGTAGAACACAAAGTAATTATAGTGGGACTGGATAATGCAGGGAAAACCACCATTCTTTACCAATTGTAAGTATATTTCTTTTCTTAAACAGTTTTCATCATTTTAGTTATTGGAATGAGTTTTGTGTAATTATTAAGGTACCATAATGGAAAAGCTTCAGCATATGGTTTTGTATTTTATCAAACACAAAATTTGTTTAAAAAGTGAATAAAACTGCTGTATGTTTGCTAAAGCCTTCGCAAACACTCATCTTTTTCTGGCCTTGAAAGAATTAATAGTAAGCTAAAATAAATAAACCACATATAATGGTGCTGGAGTGAGGTGATAAAGTGCGTTTCACTTCATTCTTCCCGCTCTGTGCTTCATTCACGTCAATAGATGGATATCTCTAGGAAGCCTGTTGCTACTCATGACCAATAGCTCTGAATTGTTGTTTTTTTTTAATGACGTTTTTATCTTTTTTTTTTTTTTAATTTTTATTTATTTATGATAGTCACAGAGAGAGAGATCGGCAGAGACACAGGCAGAGGGAGAAGCAGGCTCCATGCACTGGGAGCCTGACATGGGATTCGATCTCGGGTCTTCAAGATCGTGCCCTGGGCCAAAGGCAGGCGCTAAACCGCTGCGCCACCCAGGGATCCCTGAATTGTTGAACATAAGCCAGACTTGTCAAATCAAAAGAAATGAAGATCACCCCTGAAAGTACTGCTTTTTTAGCTTCCAGCAGGGAAAGGTTTGAGACTTCCAGAGAACTACATTAATACTTGAGGAAATTTTAACAGCCCATCAATCCACTTGTCAAAGTAGCTCCCATTATCCTTTCAGTGTTTATGAAACGATCCACATTACGCAGAGGAAATGGATCTGTGTCCCAAGCATTTTAACAAGTAGTTATTAGATACAGTGCACAGTTGTATGGCTCTTATCTCTTTCCACCTCATCCTAAGTGTATCAGCTGACAGCTCTCCAGAAATACTTTACTTATGCAATGTCTAATGTATTTTTCAGCTACTTTGCTAAACTCCTAACTGTGGCTTGTTGTTTTAGAGGCGAATAACTACTTGTTTTACTTTAAAACATTCATTCATTGGCTGTTATGTATTTTCCTAAGACTTCACCTTTAAACATCAGATGTAAACATTTCAGAAACCTATCAGTTGTCAAAATAATTTTCCACAGTTTCAAAAATATACATAAAACCCAAGAGACGGTACAATTGTAGGCTTCTTCCAACACAGTACCGGCTTAGTATAGGCAAATATGTATTTATTGAATGAATTAATTAATGTATTTTAACCAATAATTCTGATTATGTAGTTATGAGCATTGGTGTTCTAAATACATTTATAGTTATTTTCATTTGCCTATAGCCCTATCTTTTTAAGGGTGTAGTTTAGGTTGATAGGCCTGAGTCTCAATTTTCTCACGTAGTCAGTCTTAAAAATTATACATAGTCTTCTCTTCAGTGGTTTCTACTTGCACATATTGATGTCACAGTCACCTGGAAACTTGCTCTTTCAAGAGGGAGCACTGGTTCTGCTCTGATAAGAGGGCATGTTGGGATTGGAATTTTGGCCACAGAAATACAAACTCACACCACGGTGTTCCCTTCTCTCCAGATCAAGCTTTCAGTTTATTCCACTGAAAGAAAAACACAAAGTCTTCCTTCAGGAGTTGTCCTTTATCTAGGTATTTGTTTGCACAAGTGTTCTCTAAGGTTCTACTTTTGATGCTAATGATTACCATCATTGATGCAAATAAGGAAGGGTGATTGATACTAAAAATATAGGGATGAAACTTCCTTCAGATTCTCAAGATTTACAAAAAATTTTTTATGGTGTCTTTTGACAGCTTAATGAATGAAGTAGTTCATACATCTCCAACCATAGGAAGCAATGTTGAAGAAATAGTTGTGAAGAACACTCATTTTCTGATGTGGGATATTGGTGGTCAAGAATCACTGCGGTCATCCTGGAACACGTATTACTCAAACACTGAGGTATACTAAGCTGTCTTCTGAATTTTATTTTATTTTATTTATTTTTTTTTTTTTAAAGATTTTATTTATTTATTCATGATAGTCAGAGAGAGAGAGGCAGAGACACAGGCAGAGGGAGAAGCAGGCTCCATGCACCGGGAGCCTGACGTGGGATTCGATCCCGGGTCGTCCAGGATCGCGCCCTGGGCCAAAGGCAGGCGCCAAACTGCTGCGCCACCCAGGGATCCCTGTCTTCTGAATTTTAATAAAAAGAACCAAAGAATAAACCCAGAAAATAGATAGGCTGTACATAAAGATGTATTGACAGTTGCTTTTCAATAAGATCATTTTCTGTAAGGAATTTGAGGTTCTTAAATAGAAGAGAAAAGGCGAGTAGAAAGAGTGATGCCCAGTATTTGCTGTATGCTTATTATATATAGGGCAGATTCTCAGTTCATCATCACGGTAATATTGTAACATGTCTACTGTGGAATCAGTTAGATAACCTGTTCCAAGATCTCACAACTTTATGAGGCTCTGGTTAGGGGAGAAATAAAATATTTTAAGCATAATTTAATATAAGATTTCCAAAATTCAAATTTTTGGTGAGATCATATTTGTTTTTTAAAAATGGATTTATAGCCCCCACCCTCAGCCAAATTCTCTGTCAGTTATTTCATTATTTTACTACTTTAGAGCCATCCTGGGAAACAGTCTAGATGAGCTTCTGTTTTTGTTTTATATCTTGTTAGAGGCAGATTTTTTTTTTTTTAAACCAGTGCAGTACTATTAAGGGATTTATCTTTGAGTATACTAATATACAATTGCATACATAATTTCTCTTTACAAACAGGTACATCTAACCTATTATTTTTTCTAAAATGAAGCCTATTAAAAATTGGGTGTTTTTTAAGGGAGTGTGGGGAGATGCAAGGAAGTTTTGGTGAATAGGTTTGTTTTTTAGTATAAATCCTTGGGATTTATGTTGCAATTACATGAGTATCTACATAGATATATGCAGTTCAGTTTATGACTGTCAAAACCAAATGGCGTATCATAGATCTTTAGCAGTTGTGGTAGCACTTAATTATTTTTTTATTTGCAGGGGAAGATAAGTTGGTAAGCAAATATAATTATAGGTTAGCTTCATACGTACTTCTATCATAAAAAAAATTCTGAAACTAAAACTAGAAAGTCTTTTAGCATGACTACAGTTGCTCCTTGAACAATGCAAGGGTTAGGGACAGTGACCCCCGCCCCTCTTTCACAGTCCAAAGTCCACATAAAACTTGACTTCCTCAAAAACTTGACTGATGGCCTCCTGTTGACCAGAAGCCCTACTGATGACATAAAATGTGGATTAATATATATTTCATATGTTGTATGGGTTATATACTGTAGTCTGACAATAAAGTAAGCTAGAGAAAAGAATGTTACTAAGAAAATCATAAAGGGAAAATACATTTACAGCACTGACTGCATAGTTTAAAAAATCACATTTAAGGGGACCTGCTCAGCTCAAAGCAGAGCTGATCACCTGTATTTAAACAGCACAGCTGTCGGTGCCTTTGCAAAGCTCACCATCAGTTCTAATGAGTAGGTTAGAGTTGATTCTCACTGATCAACATATTTATAGCGTTGCAAAATGGTAGTGAGGTTGCAGAAACTCAAGAAGACTTAGCATGGGTCCAGAAAGAAATATGTTATTAATGACCCCATTTGCATGAACTTTTTCTTTTTTTAATAAGCTCTTTTATAAGAATTTCAAAATTGCTACAAAGACCCTTTGGCCTTTACTGCAGGATCCCAGCACAGCACCTGGCATCTGCAAATCTTAGTGCCACATAGGGAATCTGGTCTCTGTGGTATTTCCCTGACGGTTTTTGCACCCTCATCAGCTTCTTAAATTCCTTATCCTGACTAGTCCTCCAGAAGCCTAAGGTCTCCATTGTAATGCAGGGAGTTGAGCTGCTGGTGAATTCCTGACACACTCCTCTCATCAGAGTCACTTCCCTTTATTCTGTCCCTGATACTTTGACAGTTTCTTCCATTTCTTTCTTCCAGTCTCTTCTCTTTTATCCCCTTTGAACAAGCCCTGCCCAGTTTATATGCAGATCACTCTAGTTATCTCTTTGTCTAGTTGTAAGGTCTTCTGAACAATCTGCTGTCACCCTCCCTCTCTCTATTGATTCTTTTTTTTTTTTTTTAAGACTTTATTTATTTATTCATGAGAGACACACACACAGAGAGGGCGGCAGAGACACAGGCAGAGGGAGAAGCAGGCTCCATGCAGGGAGCCCCGATGTGGGACTTGATTCCGATGTGGGACTTGATTCCGGGTCTCCAGGATCACACCCTGGGCTGAAGGCGGCGCTAAACCACGGAGCCACCAGAGCTGCCCTCACTATTGATTCTTCATCACTGTTATAACGTTCAGCATCTCTTAATCTCACTTTTTCTTCTAAAATACTAATGTAGGGGCCCTTTGCACTGTATCTTCTTACTTTCCTTACCAAAGATCTTTTTATTTTTAATGTATAAGACCCATCTTTTACATACACACCTTTATCAACAGCTTCCTCTAATCCTGTTGCTGGCTCTGCTTTAACTCCCATCTGCATCCCCTCTAGTGCATTAATTCCTAAGTAGGCATGTTTCTATTTAGCACATTTTATCTAGGGCTTTTATTGTTGATTTTGTTATGTTAAAATGTCTTGTTCATTAGTTGGGTTTTTTTTTTTTTAATGTGTTTCTCTTTTTCAGGCTAACTTGTGTGCTCCTTTTTATTAGGCAAGAGACTTTGAAACATAAATAATTACTGATTGCTTACGTGAGCAATTATAGAGTACTTTCAAGTTTTAGTGAAAGTTACTTAAATTACTGTGACTTTCTCTTCGAAAATTATTACCTGTGTTTAAAAATAAATCTTAGTGTACAGAGTATTATGTATGAAGACATAACCTTTTTAAAATAAACTATGGGCATAATTTTTATCTGTTGAAATTATGAGTCATTAACATTTGGATTTTACAGTATAATGTAAACTATGATTAAAAAGCAGTAGACCATTTTATGGTAATGATGTCATGTAAAGAAAGTATTCTCACTTTCTTTGAGAGTAGTTTTACAGAAAACTTCAAGATTTCATTCAATTTTCTTTTTAATTTTCTTCTAGTTCATCATTCTTGTTGTTGATAGCATTGACAGGGAACGACTAGCCATTACAAAAGAAGAATTGTACAGAATGTTGGCTCATGAGGTAAATTTTTAAAGCAAACATAAACCATGGAGTAAGGTATTTGTATAATGGTTGTGATTTTTTACAAAGATTATGGGCTTTGCTGTTGGTTATTTCATCATTAACAAAATTTTATATTTTGATGAAAGTCTTAAAGTTTCATTACATTTTCAAACTTGAAGAAGCTCAACACATTAATTTGTAGACTATTACTGTTATTGGCACGACTTTTCAAAGTTAAAACCACTGATTCATGCCTTAAAGAGTCTGATAAAGCAAGAAAAAGGAAAACTTAAGTTTTCAGTTTATTTTAACTGAAAATTCTTTATTTTTTAAAATTTTTAAAAGATTTTATTTATTTATTAGAGACAGAGAGAGAGAGGCAGAGACACAGGCAGAGGGAGAAGCAGGGGGAGCCCGATATGGGCAATCCCGGGTCTCCAGGATCATGCCCTGGGCTGAAGGTGGCACTAAACTTCTGAGCCACCCAGGCTGCCCCTATAACTGAAAATTCTTCAGTGAATGATCTAAGATCACTTAATTCTATTTCAGATGCACAAAAGAATTAGATAATAAAACACACTTGTCCACTCACCATTCAGTGTAAGATATTAAATATCCTCTGTGACCTTCCCAATCCCATTTCCTTCCTTTCTTTCAAAGAATTCTGAAAGAATTACATTATCCTAAAAGTGTTGATTACCAAACCTATGTATATTTTTGATACTTTCCCTACATTTTTGTCAGTTGGACAAAATATTATGTTCATAAACTCTTATATAATGATACAGATTTTTTTTTTTCCGGTAACTCAGTTTTGGTGTTTTTTGTGTTTTGTTTTGTTTTGTTTTGCATACATTATGATTATCCACGTCAGTACATACAACTTTAGTTCATTCCTTTAAAAAAACCATCTAGTGTTCTATTGTATGAATATACCACAGTTGATTTGTTCTTTTTTTTTTAATCTGTTCTTTTATTAATGGACATTTAGGTTATTTCTAGTATTTTGATCATATGAACAGTTCTACGGTGAACATCAATGAATGCTGTTAGTTTACACCAATATTAATGAGTAAAATAAATATTCCTCATCCTCACCCTCAGTCCTCTTTTTTAAATTTGGAGAAATTCTGTAGTATTTGGTAACATATTACCATATTTCCCCATCAGAGTATTGCTCGTATAGTTTTAAATCAGTGTTTAAGATGCATGTTTATTTTAGTTTGACCCCTTTGGCCCAAAAGTATAAAAAAAACTTTTGATAATCTGGCTTATGTTAGTAAGGCCATTTTGTTAGAGTTAATCATGAAGTCATTATTATTTGAGAAAATTTATTTTCATTTCAATATAATTTTTATTATTTTTATAGATTTTATTTGAGAGAGAAAACAAGTGGGGAGGAGAGGCAAAGGGAGGAGAAGAAAGCAGACTCTCCACTGAGCAGGGAGCCCCACATGGGGCTCAGTCCTAGGACCCCAGGATCATGACTTGAGCCGAAAGCAGACATTTAACCAATTGAGCCATCAAGGAACCCCCCCCCCCTTTTTTTTTTAATATGCTCTAGGCTCAACATGGGGCTTGAACTCAGAACCCTGCGATCAAAAGTTGTGTATTCTACCAACTGAGCCAGCCAGGCATCTCTCAAAAAATTTTTTTAACTAAATATTACTGCCTAATCATTTTAAAGTAGAGGGATTTCAGTGTAACTGTCCAGTTGAGCATATCTGACCTTTTTTGCTTGATTAGTTTAATTTGGGTTGTGATATTTCATGTATTAGAAATATTTCATATTGATTGCAGGATTTACGGAAGGCTGCAGTCCTAATCTTTGCAAATAAACAGGATATGAAAGGGTGCATGACAGCAGCTGAAATCTCTAAATACCTCACCCTTAGTTCAATTAAGGATCATCCGTGGCACATTCAGTCCTGCTGTGCTTTAACAGGAGAAGGGTAAGTGCTACATGATATGAGGGGAAGTATGACTTCAAATTTCTGTCAACTTTTCTTTGATCCTGTTCCCTTTTTTGCTCTTAAAGAGAGTTTTTTTGTATTTCAGTTTTATAAGGTAGAAATAATTTTAGTCTGTTACTGTTAAATTACAGCTCAGCAGAGTAACACACATTTTTTTGGTAACTTTTAATGTAAACAAAATGTTTTACCAGAAAAAAATCAATAACAAATGTTTGGATTAAGTTGTCACAATTTTATTTATTTATTTATTTATTTATTTATTTATTTATTTATTTATGAATGATTGTACTTATTCGTTCACAAGAGACACAGGCAGAGGGAGGAGAAGCAGGCTCTATGCAAGGAGCCCCATGTGGGACTCAATACTGGGAATCCAGGATCACACCCTGAGCCAAAGGCAGACGCTCAACCGCTGAGCTACCCAGGCATCCCACAATCCAGATTTTTAGTTGCTGTTCATTTCTTGCTTTTGTCATTACTAACTGGGGGAAAAACTATAATGTTGCCTGAATTAAAGTGGATGCTTCAAAGAAATTTCACATTTTCGGTAAAGGCTTAATTAAGCATGAGCTTTCAACTTTTCACAAGAGTACATCTCCTCTCTTATCAAGAGTCCTTTCACGGGATATACTTTTTGAGAGTCAACATTTGAGACAAATGCTTCCTTTTTTTTTTTTTTTTTTTAAAGATTTTATTTATTTATTCATGAGAGACGCAGAGAGAGAGGCAGAGACCTAGGGAAGCAGGCTCCATGCAAGGAGCCCAATGCGGGACTTGATCCCGGGACTCTAGGATCAGGCCCTGGGCCAAAGGCAGGCATTAAACCACTGAGCCATCCAGGGATCCTGAGACAAATGCTTCCTAATAGTGTATTCTTCTTTCCTAAAAACTTAAGTTTGGATAGAGTAGGCTAAAGAGAACCTCGTGTGTTATATCTGACTTATCTAGTCGATTTCCAGGAGTTTATTTATCCTCTAATCAACTTGACCTTCTTAGTTATGCTCCTATTAGAAATAGCTTATTAGTAATAGCCTATTAGTAATATAATGGCTGGATGTAGATTTTTTTTTTTTAACCTATCCTTTAAGGATTCCATTCTGTAGAATTTCAGAGGGTATGAAGTTCCTATTGCCTTTCTATACTGGCTTCAGTTTTAACCTTAAAGGAAGGTGGAAGGGAAGTATTTGCAATCTTGCTGGTAAAACTGCCAAAGTGGTTATCTTCAAGATGAGACTGAAACCATTGCCCAATTACTCAGCTAATCTGATTCACATCTCTTGTCTAAGTGAATCATCCTCTTCAAAATTCCACTTCTTGTAGCATTACCTACATATTTCACTTACCTGTATAAATAATTATCGTAATACCGACTTTTGGGTAAGACTTAAAAAATAGTAAGTATGCTTTCAATGATAAATACTTCCATTTTGAAAGTACTTCTATCTTTTGTTTCAGATTATGCCAAGGTCTAGAGTGGATGACCTCCCGAATTGGTGTGAGATAACTTTTTGCTTGAAAAGAGACTGCTCTATTTATTCTGTGACATGAACATTTTCCTAGTACCTTTGGCTGCTAAGGCAGCAGCATGTTTAATTTATAACAACACAAACCTCTATGAGCAACACTTGAATCAAGTGCAGCTGAACTGGAACATAAAAGATTTTTTTCTTAACTTTTTTTTAATGCACTAATCTTCAGTTGGATGAACATAATGTATAACTATGTTTTCAGCAACATAATTCTTCTGACTGCTGATCTAATTATTCAATGACTGCCTTGTAAGAAATGTTTGTCATATGTTTAATGTTTTCTGAAGTATTGTAATAACTTTAATGACCAACTTCTTTTATTTCTTGACCACCCCCTTTCCCTACCAGATAATTACTGGTTTGACAGAGTAGTAGTGGAAATCATCGGGTACTGCTTGCAAACTTAACCAGCACTAAATATTTGCTCCCTCTTCAGACCACTTGTCTTTTGGATAGAACTTATAAAGAAAAAAATCTGCCCAAAATATATATATATATAAGGAAGATTAACCATCTATGAGAACTGCCCTTAAGTTAATTTCTCCCCTATTATTACAGTCATGAAATAATTTTAAGTCACTATTAGCATGGAAATTAAGTAGGCTGTTTTATCTTAAAGAATTAAATTCATGTTTCTGCCTCCAACATGAGATTAGTTTTGACCAAATACTAACCAAGGAAAAATATTTGAAAGCCCAACTTCAATAGTAATATTTTGGATAAATCTGATAAATCTGATATTTTTAAAATGTCACATTATTCAACACATACATTAACTATCAGAAATTATCAAAGCATACCAGCACTAATATCAAAACAAGACACTCAGTATATATTTTACTATCAATTATAAGCAACTTTATTATCAGCAAAAATTTCAGCTATTCCATTTGCAAAGGAGAGCACATCTGCTTTCAGGAATAGCTGAAGCAGAAGTATAAACATTTCATTTCTTAAAATTTTGAAATTGTGTCTGAATTTGAATAGTGTTTCTACCACCAGCAGTATATTACTTAGAAAACCATATGGCTTTCCTTAAATCTATCTGAGGTTATAGTGTGATAAATTTAAAACAGTTGCCATCTTTATAGAACATGATGTTCTAAAGTCTTTTGCTGGGTTATAGGACACTGCTGAGTTTTAATCCAAGCTTTTACAGTATTACTAGGAGACTGAATGTTAACACTAACATCTTGAAAAATAAGAAAAAGTCATAATCTATCAAAAGTTTATTACATATCATTAAAAGTTTTCAAGGCAGTTGTCTAATATGAACAGTACTCTAGTGCATTGTTAAGAGGGAGGACAAGTATTATATTTTTGATCCTCTATTTCAAGTGTGATTTTGCCATAACGAAAGGTATAAAATGCATAGAGAATAATACTTCATTTTTGCAGTATTTTTTAAAATTTGGGTCAAAAATAGGAATCAGTGTTCATAAGAATATCTAAAATACCTGTTCAGAAGTGGTATTTTAATTTTAATATTTTTTATTGTAAATTGGTTTTACTTTTGCTCTGTTTTCAAGTATACTTGATTTATTATATTTAGTCTAATTTAGTTGAATGTGGTAATATTTTCTTTCTATTTAGTGGTAGCACACCCTAGAACTGAAAAATGGCCAGAGAAAAGCTTTCTGGACTTTGGGAACTAGTGGTTTATTAACCTTGTTTTGAACCTTTTTTTTAGTGATTCCGTACCAGGTAGAGGGTAAATTTTGTTTTTAATAAAATCCATAGTCTAGAACATGAGAGAAGAGCAAACGTAAATCAATATGGATGCTTTGTGGTATGTGTTTGGGGACCGGGCAGGAGGAATTATTTACCTAAAGCACACTTTGCCAGATTTCTATCTTGGTCATAGAGTTTAGCCATAAATACTGAGAATAATTCTCTTCATCCTGAGAAAATATACTTAATACTCCTGTATCCATTCTTATTATGAAATGTATCTTTTATCTAATAAGATTGGCTGGCTCAATTTTCTTCTATCAAATTATGCGGTTATTTTTTATATTACCACATCAGCATTATATTAAAAGTGTTTTTAATAGTTGATTGTATTTTGTCAGACAACTATTAGTATAGATTCAAGTTTGCTATTTAATTTTTTAAAATACAATTTATTTTCTAAATTTTTTTAAAAGGCATTTTGTTAGTTTGGAATTAGAAATGGTTTATGTTAGTGGTGTTGAAAATGAAATCGACATCCCACTAGTTTTTGTGGCAATAATTGGGAAAGTTCAAATAGGAAATTCATGTTAAGACTTTTAAAAAGTGTTTTTATAGGTTTTCATTAGTGTTTTCCTGTTACAGTGATATGAAAACTGATTATCCTTTACTCCAAGAGAATGTTTTATTTGACCCAAGCAAGTATGTAATACTAAAGGATTGATTCTGACATTCATTGTCAGTCAACTGTAAGATACTGTCTGGTGAAAAATGTAAATTTGTAATTAGTGCCTTTCTACACATTTTGAGATGAGTTCTCAATTTTGTACTATACCTGTTCTATAGAGGTCAGATTAGCAGCTGAGTAACAAGACAATGAAATAATTCGAAATTCACCCTCCCCACCACCCTTTCAGTTGCCTAGCAAAGTTTCTAGTAAGTAGTGGAAAGCAAGGGACCCACCTACATTACTTTTTGGAGATTATTTTAGATTTTACTTTTATTTGGAGGATGAAGAAAGTTTAACAAATCTTTTAATATTTTATTAGAACTGAAATGTAACTGCCACCCAAACATGGCATTTTTCTTCATTTTGAGCATGTTGAATTCTTCATATTTAAACCCACTGTTCTTATTGCAGCCCATTTGGGAATTCTTAGAATTAACAGGCTCTTTTACATGGAAATATACTATATAATTTGTACTGTTAGTGTAATTTAACTCCTTAAAATCTGAAATAATATATGTATAATCTATTTGGAAAACTGATAGTTAAATATATAATTTTGCTTTTAGGTTCTGTTAGGTGTGCTTAAAGGTATAATTTTATTCTATATTAGGGAAAGAGAATAAATTCAAGTTTTATTGTTAAAAATGATTTTTAAATGGGCACTATCCTTTGAGCCAAAGTCATTTTGATTAAGCATAAATTAACTTTTATTTTCTATAGCATAAAGAGAAGATATTTTCCTATGGAAACAGTGAGTGATGCAGGCAGTGCTGTAAAAATTCTCTGAAGAACTATGGGGAATCAACAAAGCAAAGTAAATTTTAAAGAAAACAATAAATCTTTATATTTTTAAAAATCTTTTTGGTGTATTTTAGGACAAATTAGAAATGGAATTGTTTGTGACTATATCACCCATTTAATTCTTGACTATGTAAAACTATATCAGTAGAAAATGTAGTGGTATTATGCCTTTGGATAGGTAAATTCCATTGACATTCATCTTTGAAGACCAACTTCATGAGTCTAAACTTTTCGTCTATGGCTTTGGATCCAAAATCTTTCATTTCCAGTTTAATTCTAAACTATCTTTTCATATTTTGTTGGGATAAAGTCACTTCGAAATGCAGTCTGGTAACTTGTATTTGGTAGAACATTGTGCTGGCTGTCTTAAAGAAGTGGATTTGAATCTTAATATGGCCATTACTTATCTAGTTGACCCTAGACAGTTACTGTTCCTTAGACAGTTACTGTTCATGGCCTTTGTTTTTCCCCATACTGAGGAACTTAGGCCAGCCAGAGAGCTCCATCATATCTTGGTTTTAAAATTCTGAACACTACATTAAATCAAGAAAAGCTAAAAATACTAGGAAAGGACATGTAATATGAAATTAAATTCACTTTTATCTGTTCTTTGATACCCATTTCATTATCATTTTGGTTAGTTGATGAATACAATCAAATAAGGAAACAAAGTATCAACTAGTAACTGCTACTTAGCTTCAATTGAGCTAAGAGCTAATGACAATGCAGAAGAGAAAATAAGCCATATTACTAAGAAAATGATTGAAAGCTGCTGAAAAAACACCAGTGTTGTGTTTAAAATACTCTTTTCTAGAGAATATCTTGTTTCCTGGCTTTTACAAATTAGAAGTGGTCAGTTTGTTCATAGTATATTGGCTTTATTATTATTATTTTTTTAATAAATTTATTTTTTATTGGTGTTCAATTTGAGTATATCGGCTTTAGATGCTACCCCAAACTCCAATTCTGTTCGACTTTCCAGTATTGAAATGACAGCGCAGCCAGGCTGTCACTATTTTACAAATGTCTAATTCTGAGAATAGTTTACATTCAAGGTTAGTTCCTTCAGTAATATTTCATCCTTACTCATTTAGCATTATTGTGAAGGCTGAAATCCAAGTCAGGTTCCCCAAAAGCATTTTTTTTTAAGAGTTCTAGGTGGCCAAAATTAAATAGAAAAGGTCTATTAAAAAAAAACATCAACTCCATTTTAAAGTAGAAAAGATATTGTGTTCAGCACATCCAAAATCAGTTTTAAATGCATATGATTGGGTAAAATTTGGGAGGAAGGTTAATTTCGAGGTATAGAGTCCTACTAGAAATGAATGTCAAAACAGTTGATTTAGTAAAGATAAACATGACGTAGAAAAATCTTCAAAAGGATATGAAGTAATAGAACATGTGAATGGAAACAGTGAGTATCCTCAATAAAGGCACTTAAAGTTACTAAGAAGAAAGTACAGTCTTACTGTAGTAGATATCTTACTTTTAAAGTGGCCAAAGGACCAAAGACTGATCAGGTTTTTTAGAATTTGTTAGTGTTGTCAGTCACATCTTTTTAATTAAATTGGTCATCTACATTGTCTCCTAGAAATGGAGAAATAAAATGTGCAATGCATATCTTTTGGAATAGATAACAAAGTTCTAGAAGAGTGGCAATGATCTCTTGCACAAACTTGTAAAATTTCAATTAAAATGTTACCTCATTTTTCAATCCATAAGGTGCTTTGCTCAAGCTTGTGGGATTTGCATCCATAAATACCCCCTTCACCCAAACTGTATTTGAAATATGCAAAATTCGCAACCAAGGGATAGCATTCCTTGGAGATTCTGTTTCATTTTATTCTTGTTTGCCACCAGCAGGACTAACCTGGTATAGCAGATTCACATACTGTCTTCATTAAAGCACACAGGCAAGTGCTCAGTCAGTACTTACTTAGTTTCATTAAAACCAAATCAGGGCAAGAGAAAACCCCAAAATTTGATTGATTATATTAACTGTGACTATATTTCATTCCGTGTTGGGAAGATATCAAATGTTTCTCATTTGATCTTGGTTGTGTATGATTTATTTGCATATGTTGGCCCTATTTATAAGAGACTCTTAAACACTTTAATTCTTCTTATATTTTCCCTCAGGAAGTTCAGGGACTGGACAAGCCCCTCTTTTATTCTCTTGGAGTAAACTGTTCAGTGTAGTTACGAAATTTTTAATTTCAATTAAAAAAAGTTTAGCTGCTATTTCATTAAAACTGTGCATTTATAAAATGATGGTTATGATTTTTTCTGATTGTGTAATAGTTTAAAATTTTACCCTCTTTATTGCACAGAGCATGGTTTAAAAAAAAAAAAAAAAGACTAAAAGCAATTACAGCCTTGTCCCTGGATTTCTCCTAATCAGAATATAATGATTATAATCACACATTGCCATCTTCGTATGAATTGGTGCTTTAGAGCATTAAAGAGGAAACAGCAGGCCCTGTAAAATATACTTCCTGCCTCAAAATATAAAACTAAGTGTATTTATATTTATGTTCATTTCTTAAGGTTTAAATACAAACTCTTGTTATCCATCAAGCTTCAGGCTTTCTACAAAAACCATAACAATATCTTAGCTAATCAGCTTCGTCAAAATAGATGGTGTCAATACGGGCAAAATTAGGAATTGGATCTCTCTGTGGGTCCCATGGTATTGCATAGAGGGGGGGAAAAAAAGAATGTCTTTCACTCTACAAACTGCTTCTTAACCCCAACCAAGCAACTGAGATGTGTGCTATTGGTCTAATATATAGCATTAATAAAAGAGCAAACCAATAACTTAATGTGTTTACATCATCACTTCTTGAAAATGGATCAAAGCATGTTCTACTAAGGGTGGGACTGTTTAAAGATGTGTTTTAAATTTAATAGCTTCATTACTGTCATAAAATGCTTCTTTTATATGTTAAGTTTAGGTTGCTGGTACTCACAATTTTTTTATTTCTGCAATTATGTTTTAATGAGTTGCTTGCATGCCCACTCACCCAAGTGAAAAAGGATGCTGTTTGCTCTGGAATGTTCATCTTTTAGACAAGATTTGGCTCATTTACAATCATGGTGCAATACAGTGTAACATTCATTTGTTTTCAGTCAACAGTTTTATTTTTGTCATAATAAATAATTACTTTTCCAATATGACATGAACCCAGTGATTTCTTTTAAAGATAAAGGTCTGTTTTAACAGTCTTTTTGTTGCAAGTGATAGAAACCTACCTAAGCTAACAAAGCAATGGGAATTCATTACAGGGGTAAGGTCAAGTTGTGGGTGCTTAGGGAACCCAAGGTCAGCGATACAACTGGGTTTTTGGAATAGACCAGGACCAGAGACCCAGGCTCAGGGATAGCAAGGAGGAATCAGAAAGTTCTTTTTCTTACCCATCTCTTTTTCACCTGTTTCCTAGGAAGTCCACAGGGCAGATAATGTCCAAATCAAATAGCTCCTATAGTTTTATCTTTGTGCAAGTAAGAAGTCAGATCATCATTAGGTCCTAAGTTATGTTGTTGAAAACTGACCTCTGAGCTTTGGAGTCAAAAAACACGAAGACAGAGTTTGGGACAAAGAGGAACAATAGTGATATAGGAAAAGGTGTCGGGGTTTGAAACCAATGGCCAACAAAGAATTCTTGAGATGTCTTTGGTGCAAAAAGATGGTTTTATTAAAAAGCCTGGGGATAAGACCCAGGGCAGAAAGAGCTGCCCTTGGGGCATGAGGAGCGGCCCATTATATACTTTCAAGCTGGGAGTGGGGGTTAGAGATAGTGTAAGCCTCCCAGGTAGTTTGGAAACAAGGTTTCCAGGCTCCAGAGGGGGCTAGCTATCTTGAGGAAAATGCTTCTAGTACTGTTTAGTAAAAACAGTCATGAGACCCTTGAGACATATATCGGTAGATGATATGCTTGGGGAGTGATTGCCCACATGTATCGTGGGGAAATAAAGGAAGTCTCCAGGGGAACGTTTATATGTTAAAGTAGACTCCAAGGAGAGATCAAGCTAATAAGGTGGCCTCTTGATCTTAGCAAAGTATCAACATCGAGGCAGCTGTGTCCCTAGAAGAATGTCACTCTGCATGTCTCAAGGACTTGTCAAAGGAAACCTGCCGGTTCCCCACATCAAATAGCTTTATTGCTTCCCTGGGCAGAGGAGGCCTGCCAGAAGGAAGGGTCTGGGGGCTGTTAGAGGGAAATACAGGATCCAGCCAGTTTCAGTTTCCGCAGGAGTTGTGTCCCTGTTGCCAGGCTTGTTTATCATGTGTTCAGGGCGGCGTGGGGTTCCTGAAACAAAAGACCCAGAGAGGAGGAGGGGAGGTGTGCAGAAGAGGGAAAAGTTACTTAGTTGAAAATCGAGCCTTGCAAAGGCATCAATACATTTTGTTGTTCAGCTTTCTGCTTTTAATTGGTTTCAATTACAGTTTCATATTCCCCACTTACATTGTTCTTTTCCCTGCCATGGGTCAGTTTCTCTTTCCGGTCCGAACAACTGTGGCCCTGCAGAAGGTCCACTGACCAGAGAAGGGGAATCCCTGGGCTGTAGGACAGCAATCCAAGAGGCTGTGTGTGGTATGAAAAGAAAGATATCTGGTCTTTGAACCCTGGTCCTGAGACAAAGCTCCTCAAACCCTTGGAATTTCCTGAATGATTTGAGTGTTTTTTGTCATTCATGAGAAAGCTCTTTTGAGCTTACAGTAAATGAGGTGACTCAGGGTGGACCTATATATAGGCTCAGAGTGGAACCGGTCACCAGGAATACCAAATGGTTAGAAGATGGGAGCTTTCAGCTCTGCTTACCAGCCTCTGGAAGAGGAAGATGGAGGGGTGCTGCTGACGAAGCTCTATGAAAGCTTTTTTTTTTTTTCTTTTTTTAAAGATTTTTCTTTTTAAAGTAATCTCTACCTTGAGCATGGGCTCAAACTCACAACCCTGAGATCAAGTGTGGCGTGCTCCACCAGCTGAGCCAGCCAGGCTCCCCTCTGAAAATTCTTGAACAAGATTGATAAGATTCACAATTAGTGAAAATATCTATATGCTGGGATGGTGATACACCCTAGTTCCATGGGAGCCCTTTCAGACCGTCCCCTCTGTACCTCTTCATCTGGTTGTTCTACATCCTTCATAGTAAACTGGTAAATATAAATAAATGTGGAGTTCTGTGGGCCACTCTAGCAGATTAATCAAACCCAAGAAAGGGATTGCAGGAACCTTCCATCTAGAGCCAGTCATAGATGAGGTGACAGTCCGGACATGGCATCTAAAGCAGGAGGGAAAAGTGCAGCTTTTTTTTTTTAACTATTTTTTTTAAATTTTTATTTATTTATGATAGTCACACACACAGAGGCAGAGACATAGACAGAGGGATAAGCAAGCTCCATTGCACCGGGAGCCCGACATGGGATTCGATCCCGGCTCTCCAGGATCGCGCTCTGGGCCAAAGGCAGGTGCCAAACCGCTGCACCACCCAGGGATCCCGAAAAGTGCAGTTTTGTGAGTGAGCCTCTCATCTGTGGGGCCTGCCCCGTTCTCCAAGTGCATAGTGTCAGAATTGAGCAAAGTTGTCGAACACCTAGTCTATGTATGCTGAGAATTGGAGAATTGGTAGTATTGGAAAAACACACTGGAGTATCTCCTCCACTGTGAGGTGTATCTGAGATCTTCTACACATTGTGTATTCTTAAATGGTGTTCTTACTTAAAAAAAAAAAAAAAAGACATAAAATCTAATATTGGATAAGATCATAAATTTTCATTATATTAATTAGATTCCTCAAAAGTAGTGACTTAACTCCCTCCAATTCTCAAAGACCTCTTTGAGAATGTGATAAAAGATATCTACACAACAATTACACAGATACTGATGGGAAATCTTGGGATCTGGGAGCAAATGGCCAAGAAAGAATTTTTGAGATGTCTTCAATGCAAAAAGTTTTTTTTTTTTTTAAAGTGTTAATTTTTATTTATTTATTTATGATAGTCACACACAGAGAGAGAGAGAGAGAGAGAGGCAGAGACACAGGCAGAGGGAGAAGCAGGCTCCATGCACCGGGAGCCCGATGTGGGATTCGATCCCGGGTCTCCAGGATCGCGCCCTGGGCCAAAGGCAGGCGCTAAACCGCTGCACCACCCAGGGATCCCTGCAAAAAGTTTTATTAAAGCATGGTGACATGGGGATCCCTGGGTGGCGCAGCGGTTTGCGCCTGCCTTTGGCCCAGGGCGCGATCCTGGAGACCCGGGATCGAATCCCACATCGGGCTCCCGGTGCATGGAGCCTGCTTCTCCCTCTGCCTATGTCTCTGCCTCTCTCTCTTTCTCTCTCTGTGACTATCATAAATAAATAAAAATTTAAAAAAAATAAATAAATAAAGCATGGGGACAGGACCCTTGGGCAGAAAGAGCTGCACTGGGGTTGTGAGGAGTGACCAATTCTATACTTTCAAGTTGGTGGGGGGTGGTTACGGGTAGCATACATAAGTCTCTAAGGAATTTAGAAGCCAGGTTTGCAGGATCTTGAGGCGTTATTTACTACTGTCTAGTAAAACTTTAGTCATGAGACCCTTCAGATGTACATCAGTGTGCCATATGCTTGGAGGATGATTGCCAACATAGATGGTGGGGAGAGGGGAGGTAGAGATAAAGGAAATTTCCAAAGGGATTTTTTCTATGTTAAAGAAGACAGCATCCTGGAGGTCAGGCTAATGTCAAGCTAAGGTTGCCTTTTGCCTTTAGCAAAGTATTAGCATAGAACCAGTTGAGTTCCTGGAGGTAGGTCACCCTGCCTATCTTAAATACTTGTCAATGTGCTGCAAAGGAAATTTAATTTTTCTTTTGCCTTTGTTCTCCACACACAAAGTTACAAATTTTTGTATAGGTTGGGAATGTCTAGTGCCTCAGTTTAAGTAAGAGTTCATTCACTATAACTCCCTGTTAGGGGACATTTGCGTTGCTTCTAGTCTTTAGCTACAACAAATGAAGCTGTAAGACTGCTAGAACATTCATGTATAAGTCTCTGTGGAAACACTTGTTTTCATCTCTCTTTGGTAAGCCACAAAAACGAAGAATGGACTGGCAGGATCATATGGTAAGTGTACATTGAACTTTTCAGGAAACTGGCACATTTTTTTCAAAGTGATCCTCGCTTTGGTTACATTCCCACTCTTGGTATATGAGAGTCACAGTTCATTCATGCCAACAGTCGACCTGGTCACTGACTTTAGGCATTCTAAGTGTCTCACTGTGAGTTTAATTTGCATTTCCCTAATGACTACTGTTGAACATCGTTTCGTGTACGTGTTTGCCATCCTTATATCTTGGCGAAGTGTTTGTTCAAATCTTCAATTTTTAATTGGATTTTCTTATGATTGAGTTTCAAGAGTTGTTTAACTTGCCTATAAGCCATTTATTAGATACGTTATTTAAAGTTGTCTCCCGGGCGCGGTGGCGCAGCGGTTTAGCGCCGCCTGCAGCCCAGGGCGTGATCCTGGAGACCCTGAATCGAGTCCCACATCAGGCTTTCCCTCCCTCTGCCTATGTCTCTGCCTCTCTCTCTCTCTCTCTCTCTGTGTGTCTCTATGAATAAATAAATAAAAATCTTTAAAAAAATAAAGTTGTCTCCCGGTCTGTGGCTTGCCTTTTCATCCTCTTAACAGTGCCTTTTTAAAAAACATTCTGTTTTTAATGCTATTCCTCATTTATAGATGGCCAAATACAGGGGCATGGATAAGAGAGTTCCGGCTAACCAGATGGTTAAATTGACTCACAATCCTCTGTAGCCTCCACATTTTAAGTGTAGTTCTCTTAATATCTCATCCCTAACCTAAGCTTGCTTGGAACATGCTTCATGGGGGTGGTGTTTTTTGTTTTTTTTGTTTTCTAAACCAAAATGTTGCCAAAGTGTATTTTTTCAAGTATAAATCTCTCATATAACTATATAGTGAGCACTTGTCAAAGATTTAAGTCAGTAATTAAGGAAACAGAAGGCTACAAATCCGATTCAAGGGGTACACATCAGAAAAACTTACATTGTCTACATGTTTCCAGCTAACGTTATAGAGAGTCTGGGTCCTAACTGATAGTAAATAGTAGACCAAACAGCTGCATCATCTTGTACAAAGTCATATTGTCCTTTGGCGGACTTGGTACACAATGCCCTGGTAAGACTTTGAAAGGGCGTAGTAATCTTTCTGCCTTATTTCCAAGTTTTGGATACATTTTTCAAGGCAGAAAATATGTTATTTTTCATTTCATCAAAACCTTGGCCTATTGAAATATGGAATACAAAGTGGACTGCAGGGAGGGAAATTGGCCAACCAAGTGACAGATTTTTTTTTTTTTTTTTTTTTTTTTGGTGAAAAAGGGTGAAATCCAATATAAATATCCAACTAGTGCAAAACAGGCTCTCTGACTTGCCATCTCAAAACCAAGGATGGTTCAAATCAGACTAATTATGCAGTCTCCTGCAGCCAGTAACTACTGGGAAAGCAAACTAGAATGCTCTCTGGGCAGTGGTTTGATAGCTACCCAGAACTTGCCCCATATGACCGTTGACTCATAGCATGGCCACGTGCCAGCACAAGAGATTGTTTTGGTCTAAGACACCTTTAGCTCAGGAAAGGCAGAGGAAAAGATTGTCCTCAGAAGCCTTTACTAAGAATGCAGCCCTGTTGGCATCTTGATTTTAGACTATAGTTCCAGAATACATTTTTGTTATTTTAAGCCACTAAATCTGTGATAATTTATTACAGCAGCAGAAGGAAATTATTAGAGGATCATATGTGTTTTCCCAACTATAAAAGATCAGTGAAAAATCTGCTAGAGAAAATCTAGCAGAGCCTTTTACTTGGGAGAAGCAGTCAATTTGTGTTTTTTTTTGTGTGTGTGTGTGTGGTTCTTCCAGACAGAAAAAAACTATTTAGGTATTAAATGAATTGAGCTTTATATGTTTTAAAACCTAATTTTTCCATACATTTTTGAGGCCAACTTTTTTTTTGTTTCAAGTTTATTGAGACATAATTGACACACAGCACTGTGTAAGTTGAAGGTATACAATCTAGTGGCCTGACTCACATTCGTTGCAAAATGATTACCATGATGCATTTAGTTAACGTCTGTCATCTCATACAGATATCAAAAAAAAGGGGGGGGATTTTTTTTCTTATGATAAGAACTTTTAGGATTTACTCTCTTAGCAGCTTTCAAATATACTGTTCAGCAGTTTAATTAACTATGGAAATCATGTTGTACATTAAATCCCTAGTACTTATTTATCTTGTACCTGGAAGTTTGTACCTTTTGAATTGCCTTCATAAATTCAATTTATAATCTTAAATTCAATGTATAAGTAGCTATTAAATTTTTAATAGTTTTAAGAGTTGGTTTCAAGAAAACGGTTATTTAGTCCATTATTAAATGTAGTTAATTAGAGGTGCCTGGGTGGCTCAGTCGGTTAAGCGGCTGACTTCTGCTCAGGTCATAATTCCAAGGTCCTGGGATGGAGCCCCTCCTGGCATCAGGCTCCCTGCTCAGTGGAGAGCCTGTTTCTCTCTCTCTCTCTCTCTCTCTCTCTCTCTCCCCCATCCCCCCCACCCCTCCTGCTTTCTCTTTCTCTTTCAAATAAATATAAATAAATAAAATCTTTAAAAACATAGTTAATTAAATCATCTTAAACAATTTTAGTGTATCTAAAGATATAATTGAATATTCTAAATACCTAAAATCTAACTAAACCTTCCTCTATACTTAAATAATTCTAGTAAATCTAATAAATGTATTAAATGTAATAGATCTTCTCTTTCTTAAATATTCACACATAGCAAATTTTCCTATAACTTTTTAATTTAAAACCAAGTCTAAAATCAACTGTTTATTCATGTATTTTAAATTAGAACATAAGTTAGTGTGTTAGATTCTTTAATATGATGAATCTTAAATATTACACATATCCTACATACTAAGTAGGCATAGGTTATTCTTAAACCTCACACAAAAGTGTTCTATTATGAGTTTGACTTACTTAACCTCCATATATTGATTCTTGGTTTAAAAGATCCTTCTTTGTTTAAAAAGGACCTTTCCCACTGAGAAAAACAATTGTGTAGTCCTAAGCAAAGTTGACTTCTCTTCTTAGTGGGGGTGAGATTTTTCAGGAGATTTTGCGACTTGATGTTGTCATTATTCAAGAGGATTCTTCTGGCACAGAAATACGATGTGAATTCTGTGATAGAGAATCCATCCTCCCAAATGAGGTTGATTATTCTGCATTTCTTTCTAATTAATGAGCTTATTTTTTTGGTAGATGACATTGTATGTAACGTTAAGTCAGGAAATGTTATACTTGATAAGAATTATCTAATCTCTTTATTGCTTGATTCTATTCTGAATTATTTTCATATTCTATTAAAATTACAGCTGATTGAATTCTGCCCATTTAAAGAAAAAAAAATTGGGATTACTTCTGGCACTGAATCCAGTTGCTCAACCAACAGGAAATGGGAAGCCAATAGACAGTTACTGGGGAATTGGTAGATAGATGAGATATAAACCTCAGTATTTAAGAACCTGTTTGAGAGGATTAGATAACTGTCATGAGTTAAAATAATATCTACCATTTTGTGCATTCCACATGCCACGCCCTTTGCTAATCACTCTATTATTTTAGCTCATTTTGCTATAACAACCTTATGAAGGCAAAAGTATTTTATTCATATTACACAGTTAGGAAGCAGACTCTGAGGGGTAAGGTGACTTGTCCAAAGTCATAAGGTTAGTAAGTGGCACAACCAGGATTCAAAACAGGTATTTGTTATTCTAATGCTGTTAACCATCATGGAGAAAGTTCTAGAAGCTTCTGTACTGGCTTTGTTTCCTCCTACTAACAGGATGAAAGGAAAATGGAAAAGTTCCCTACAAATATGCTTTTCCCGATAAGGAAGCACAGGCATAATGGAAGTCCCTTTATGGGGACTCTGGATTCTGAATAGAGTTTGGATTCTGAATGGAGGTCCTGTGCTTGGAAGAGGCAGACAGGGCTGGGAGAAGGATTCTCAATCTTAACTATATGCCTGACTGGACTACAGAAAGACTCTTCAAATTCCTCTGCTTAAAAATAAAACAAGTAAAGGTAAAGAAAAACAATGGCTCTTTTTTTGAAACCTGTTCTTTTTTGTTCCTTCCTCATCGGCATTATAATTTCCTTGTTTTTGTGAATTTGTAACTTACACAAAGTCCATAAAACAATGGTACAACTTGGAGCGCCTGGGTGCCTCAGTCAGTTGAGCATCTGCCTTTGGCTCAAGGCATGATCCTGGGGTCCTGGGATCGAGTCCCACATTGGGGCCCTGGCTCAGTGGGGAGTCTGCTTCTCCCTCTGCTGTCACCTTGCTCATGCTTGCTTTCTTTCTCTCTCCCTCTCTTTCTCTACCTCTCTATGAAATAAATACAATCTTTTCAAAATATAATGGTTCAACTTAAATAAAGTGAACATATTTACCCAGTACTGGTCATTGTCTTCATCTATGCAGTGTTTCTCCCTGAGAATGGCCACTTTCATGTGGTTATGGCCACCTCTGTCATTGGACATTTTCAAGACCATTTTCTGCCTTCGAAGTGTAGGCTTAGGGCTATGACTGATTCTCCCCAAAAGAACCCACAGAGCTCCTCAGAGATGGGTTTGCACATTATCATGATAAGGAAAAATCTGTCAGAGAAAAAGCTTTAATCTTTCATCTGTGTCTTTTATTTCCTTGTTCCTGGGGTGTAGAGATTGTTCAGATTTAGGCTAATAAGGAAAAAACAAAGAATAAAAATGCAGCACTGATATATTTTACTGAATGGTATTTTAGTTTAGTGAAATCTTCAGCAGCAGTGGATGTTAATGCCAATGACATATAACTTCCAGTGACACTGGTGGCTCCCCCTCTGTCCCTGCATTTTTTAATGGTATCTTCCCTTAGTGATATCTTCCACTAAGAGATTTTGATGCACTTTCTTGTGGGAGAAGCTCTTCTTTTGAAGAGGGAAGAACAATCTATGTGCCCATAAAGGTGAGAATAAAAAGGTTTTATGCTCCAGATTCAAGAAATAGAGACTGTCCTTTTGCTATGATCCCATGGGTCAACACAAAACTAAAAGCAATCCCAGTCAATCAATGACAGCATCACATCGGTGCATATGACTTTGACAGTCAGTGATGGCTCAAGGCTTTGGAAAGTCAGCCAATCAATAACAAACAGTAAACATGCTTCCACACAGGGGGAATTGGGTAAAGAGTCTGAAATTCTCCCAATCTCTGGATTCCATCTGGACTTATTTAAGATCACATGGTGCTTTGTTCATAGAGACTAACCCTTAGCACAGTTGTTCCCAGTGCATTGTATGGGCATCACCTAGGAACTTGTTAGAAACACAGGCCTATCAAATTAGAAACTTTAGAGGTCGTAGACTAGTAATCCGTGTGTCAACAAGGTCTTCAGGTGATTCTAAGGCAAGTTAGAAAACCACTGCCTCACAAGTCAGATTCTTCCTTGCTTTGGAAGAAATATGATTCAGATATTGAGTGATGACCTCTTTCTTCATCAAAGTGAGAATGTTAAAAAAAAAAAAAAAGTGAGAATGTTAACTATTTCTGTAGGAAAGGCCAAGAAGAGTGTATGGAGGGGAAAGGGAGAGGCTTATCTTACTAGGGATGGAAGTCAACTCCAGAAAGGGAAAAAGGTTGCCCCATCATAACGTGGACTGGGAATTCCTATCAAAAACATGAGCATGGGCCACCACAGTCCAAGCTTGCTAGAGCCAGTACAGGAAAGGGAGTTAGGCTGTCAGATGCCTGAGAGTCTGGAAAAATACAATGCCTAGGCTTTGAGGTGACTATCTCCAGGCTATGATGAGAGTGAATGGCAACAAATGTTACCCAACAAGTGGAATGACTGAAGGTGGGTGAAAGCCTTGTGTGTTCCCAGCAAGCAGGTATGATGGAATGTAGAATCTTTTTTTTTTTTTAATTTTTTTTAAAATTTTTATTTATTTATGATAGTCACACAGAGAGAGAGAGAGAAGCAGAGACACAGGCAGAGGGAGAAGCAGGCTCCATGCACCGGGAGCCCGATGTGGGATTCAATCCCGGGTCTCCAGGATCGCGCCCTGGGCCAAAGGCAGGCGCTAAACCGCTGCGCCACCCAGGGATCCCTGGAATGTAGAATCTAACCATTGCCAGAAGTAGCCCTTTTCTTTTCTTTTCTTTTCTTTTCTTTTCTTTTCTTTTTTTTTTTGAGAAAGAGAGAAAAAGAGAGAGCATTGGCTCAAGGGTGGGGGAGGGAGGAGAGAGAGAATCCTAAGCAGTCTCCACGCCCAGCTCCAGGCCCAACTTGGGGATGGATCTCACATCGCTGAGATCATGACCTGAGCAGAAATTAAGAGTGGGACACTTGACTGAGCCCCCAGGTGTCCCACCCTTTTCTCCTTCAATAAATTTGTTGTTGTCTGAGGTTTATTGAAAATATTACAAGCACAGCAGGAAGAGTCAAATGGCCTCATGTGGTGTCTTGAAATTCATCCCAACTGTAGACTGAGGGACCAACAGGTTGGCTCCACTGCCAAAGCCCAGAAGCTTCAGCAGTTCTTTGGGGTCACGATCTACCACAGTGACCCCCTGATCCAGGGCTTAGACCTTAAGAACATCATTCTCTCTCCTCTTCCTACAGCTTAATGGAGCTACCTCTCACACGTATCTCTGAATCCACTCTATCAGATGCGTGTTATAGCCTGCTGGCTGGCTGAGGAGCTTCTTGCTGGAAATGTTGGTGATCTCTTCACGCATGAGCTTGTTGGTGTGAGATTCGTTGTCCAAGCACACGTAGTACTTCTCAATGCTGACCCAGGCTGCTACCTTTACAGTTTCGGGGTGAGCACAGCCCATGTTGGCAGGTCCCTGATAAAAAGGCTTCGGTAGATTTTTTAAGAGTAGTTTTAGGTTCACAGTAAAATGGAGTAGAAGGTACAGAGATGTCCCATATGCCCCTTGCTGTGTACATATGCAAAGCCTTCCCTACCATCAGTATCCTGCGCTAGAGTGGTACACTTTCTATAGTTGATTAACCTATATTGATATATCATTATCACTCAAAGTCCATGGTTTATCTTAGGGTTCACTCTTGGTGTTATACATTCTATGAGCTTTGACAAAAATATAATGACATGTACCCACCAGAATAGTATCCTACAGGATGGTTGCACTCCCTGTTTTACTTATTCATCCTTCCATCTCCCATAGATAGTTGGGCCATTTACTAAAGTAAAAAACCTTCAAGAAGAATTCCCTCTGTGAGTATTAAAAAAGAAAACCATAGCTGGGTGCATCACAATGCCAGATTTCAGGTTGTACTACAAAGCTGTGGTCATCAAGACAGTGTGGTACTGGCACAAAAACAGACACATAGATAAATGGAACAGAATAGAGAATCCAGAAGTGGACCCTCAACTTTATGGTCAACTAATATTCGACAAAGCAGGAAAGACTATCCACTGGCAAAAATACAGTCTCTTCAATAAATGGTGCTGGGAAAATTGGACAGCCACATGCAGAAGAATGAAACTAGACCACTCTCTTGAACCATACACAAAGATAAACTCAAAATGGATGAAAGATCCAAATGGGAGACAAGATTCCATCAAAATCCTAGAGGAGAACACAGGCAACACCCTCTTTGAACTCGGCCACAGTAACTTCTTGCAAGATACATCCACAAAGGCAAAAGGAACAAAAGCAAAAATGAACTATTGGGACTTCATCAAGATAAGAAGCTTTTGCACAGCAAAGGATACAGTCAACAAAACTAAAGACAACCTACAGAATGGGAGAAGGTATTTGCGAATGAACTATCACATAAAGGGCTAGTTTCCAAGATCTATAAAGAACTTATTCAACTCAACACCAAAGAAACAAACAATCCAATCATGAAATGGGCAAAACATATGAACAGAAATCTCACAGAGGAAGACATAGACATGGCCAACACGCACATGAGAAAATGCTCTGCATCACTTGTCGTCAGGGAAATACAAATCAAAACCACAGTGAGATACCACCTCACACCAGTGAGAATGGGGAAAATTAACAAGGCAAGAAACCACAAATGTTGGAGAGGATCTGGAGAAAAGGGAACCCTCTTGCCCTGTTGGTGGGAATGTGAACTGGCGCAGCCACTCTGGAAAACTGTGTGGAGGTTCCTTAAAGAGTTAACAATAGATCTGCCCTATGACCCAGCAATTGCACTGCTGGGGATTTACTCCAAAGATACAGATTCAGTGAAATGCCGGGACACCTGCACCCCTATGTTTATAGCAGCAATGTCCACGATAGCCAAACTGTGGAAGGAGCCTCGGTGTCCATCGAAAGATGAATGGATAAAGAAGATGTGGTTTATGTATACAATGGAAAATTCCTCAGCCATCAGAAATGACAAATACCCACCATTTGCTTCGACGTGGATGGAACTGGAGGGTATTATGCTGAGTGAAATAAGTCAATCGGAGAAGGACAAACATTATATGGTCTCATTCATTTGGGGAATATAAAAAAAAGCGAAAGGGAATAAAGTGGAAAGGGAAAAAATGAATGGGAAATATCAGAAAGGGAGACAGAACATGAGAGACACCTAACTCTGGGAAACGAACTAGGGGTCGTAGAAAGGGAGGTGGGCTGGGGGGTGGGAGTGACTGGGTGAAGAGCACTGAGGGGGGCACTTGATGGGATGAGCACTGGGTGTTATTCTATATGTTGGCAAATTTAACACCAATAAAAAATAAGTTTATAAAAAAATAAAATAAAGATATGTTTCTACAAACTAACAATAAATTACCTATACAAAAATAAAAAAAAATCTCCTCTGTGATATCTGTACCATAGTCTTTTCATGCATTTTTAAAAATATTTTATTTATTTATTCATGAGAGACAGAGAAAGAGAGGGAGAGAGAGAGAGAGAGAGAGGCAGAGACACAGGCAGAGGGAAAAGCAAGCTCACTGCAGGGAGCCCGATGCGGGACTCTATCCCAGGACCCTGGGATCATGACCTGAGCCAAAGGCAGACACTCAACCACTGAGCCACCCAAGCGTCCCTCATGCATTTTTTAATAAAAGTTGTTTTTTTTTTTAAAGACCTGTCCTTTTATCAACCTTGTTCCACAGAAAATAACTTTTGCTTTCTTATTTATTACCAGTTAGAGGGCTACCTTAATTTTTCCCAAGAACATTTTAAAAAAATTAATCAACTTGATTTTTGAAAGTGGATTCAGATTTATAGAAAAATTCTGTCAAACGTAGAAAATTCTCATATACTCCGTCTCCATACTTCCCACAATTTTCCCTACACACTTCACACTGGTGTGGTACATTTGTTACAGTTCAGTAACCAATGCCAATACATTATTATTAAATTAAATCTGTAGTTTACATTAGGTCTCACTCTTTGTGTCACACAGTTCTGTGGGTTTTGGCAAATGTATAATGTCATGTATCCACCATTATAGTACAGATGTCCCAGAGGATATCTTTTTGCAGATTTTTCATCTTAGTAGATGGCCCAATTGTCTGGTTGTACAAGCTACACAACTAAAGGTCATTTTGACAGCAACACAGAGCCCCCTCTTGGTTGATGACTAAGTTCCTATGTGTCTTAGTCCATTCAGGCTGCTATAAAAAAATAGCAGAGACTAGCCAGAGACTTAGTCTGATCAGGCTGCTATAAAAAAAATAGCCAGAGACTGAGTCACCTGAACCACAAACATTTATTTGTCACAGTTCTAGATGCAGGGAAGTCTAAGACCAGGCCCCAGCAGATTCGGTGTCTGTTGAAGACCTGCTTCCTGTTCACAGATGGCATATTCTCACTGTGTCTTCGCATGGTAGAAAGGGGGCAGGAGCTCTCTGGTGTTCCTACTGGGCACAGTTCCCATTCCTGAGAGCTCCACCTTCATGACCTCCCTAGGACCACACCTCCTTTTTTTTTTTTTTTTTTTTAATTAGTTTTTATTGGTGTTCAATTTACCAACATACAGAAAAACACCCAGTGCTCATCCCGTCAAGTGTCCGCCTCAGTGCCCGTCCCCCATTCCCCTCCAACACCCGCCCTCCTCCCCTTCCACCACCCATAGTTCGTTTCCCCGAGTTAGGAGTCTTTATGTTCTGTCTCCCTTCCTGATATTTCCCAACATTTCTTCTCCCTTCCTTTATATTCCCTTTCACTATTATTCATATTCCCCAAATGAATGAGAACATACACTGTTTGTCCTTCTCCGATTGACTTATTTCACTCAGCATAATACCCTCCAGTTCCATCCACATTGAAGCAAATGGTGGGTATTTGTCGTTTCTAATTGCTGAGTAATATTCCATTGTATACATAAACCACAGTTTCTTTATCCATTCATCTTTCGATGGACACCGAGGCTCCTTCCACAGTTTGGCTATTGTGGCCATTGCTGATAGAAACATCGGGGTGCAGGTGTCCCGACGTTTCATTGCATCTGAATCTTTGGGGTAAATCCCCAACAGTGCAATTGCTGGGTCGTAGGGCAGGTCTATTTTTAACTCTTTGAGGAACCTCCACACACTTTTCCAGAGTGGCTGCACCAGTTCATATTCCCACCAACAGTGTAAGAGGGTTCCCTTTTCTCCGCATCCTCTCCAACATTTGTTGTTTCCTGCCTTGTTAATTTTCCCCATTCTCACTGGTGTGAGGTGGTATCTCATTGTGGTTTTGATTTGTATTTCCCTGATGGCAAGTGATGCAGAGCATTTTCTCATGTGCATGTTGGCCATGTCTATGTCTTCCTCTGTGAGATTTCTCTTCATGTCTTTTGCCTATTTCATGATTGGCTTGTTTGTTTCTTTGGTGTTGAGTTTAATAAGTTCTTTATAGATTTTGGAAACTAGCCCTTTATCTGATATGTCATTTGCAAATATCTTCTCCCATTCTGTAGGTTGTCTTTTAGTTTTGTTGACTGTATCCTTTGCTGTGCAAAAGCTTCTTATCTTGATGAAGTCCCAATAGTTCATTTTTGCTTTTGTTTCTTTTGCCTTTGTGGATGTATCTTGCAAGAAATTACTGTGGCCAAGTTCAAAAAGGGTGTTGCCTGTGTTCTCCTCTAGGATTTTGATGGAATCTTGTCTCACATTTAGATCTCTCATCCATTTTGAGTTTATCTTTGTGTATGGTGAAAGAGAGAGGACCACACCTCCTTATACCATTGCATATGAATTTTGGGGATGGTGGGCACAAAGTCTCTATCACCATCCAGGACTGAAGTATGGCAGTGTTGGCAGTGTACCGCCCAACACCAGGAGACATGGCTGACACAGACCACAATCTTGTGGGACTTGTCTTTTGCCATGACACCGCTGTACAACAAGTTGTCATCACATGTGGCTTCTTAATTGGTCTTCTGCCCAGCCCATTCTTGGCTCTTTTCTCTCTGTCACTGCCTGGATCCAGAGCAATCTTTCAAAAGCGCAAATCTGATTGATTCTCTCTTTTGAAACTCTTCATAGCTTGCTCATTGTCATCTGTCTCCAGATGATTAGACAGACCCCAGGCAGCCTCTGCAGGTTCAGCCATACTCGTTTCCCACTAATCTTTTAGTTCCACAGGAGCATCATGCCTTCTCCCATCCAAGACCTTTGGCAGTGCTGGGAATGCTTTTTCTTTCTGCTTTGCTCATCCTTTGGATCTCTGTTTAAAAATAACTTCTTTAGAGAAGTCATACCTGACCTCTTGACTAGACTAAGTCCTGCTGCCATTAAACTCTGTCTTAGTCAGTCCCTTATACTTTTATAATTCTATGTGACTGATGAATGCTTCATGCCCAGCAGACTACGAGCTCTTAGGGAGCAGGGACTGTGCCTCTTTCATGTGGCATTTCCCCTTCAGTGCCCATCGCAATGCTTAGCACATAGGAGGCTTGTGTTAAATACCTGTTGAATGAATGGATAAATGACCTGGAAAAGAAAATGGACTTACATTGGGCAATGTGGGTGATATTGAAAGCACCAATAACCAATGTGTGACATTGAACAGAGTATAGAATGTTTATTGACTTCAGTTTCTTCCATTGAAGATGAAGAGATTGAAGATGATCTTTACTTTCCCCTTTAATTATGAAGCTCTTTGATTATATGGATGGCCATCTGTTTCCTGATTTTTTTTTTTTCAAGAAGTATGTATTAGGTTGTAGTATACTCCGAAAAGCAAATACTTTGTACTTGTAAAATGCCACATTGCAATGTATAGTATTGCTTAGCATGGAATATATATATTAAGGCAATATATGCTTATATATAGTATATTTATAGTATATATATATATATATTAAGGTAGTTTAGAAAATCTTAAAATGTGGGACTGAAAATTCAGTGGAAACCATTATAAAAGAAACTTCAGTTTAAGCTGAAGCATCAACAATAACTGGCCAAGACAGTGTTCTTAGGAGATATATCCAAGGTAGGCTTGAGCCCAGCAAACTTGGCAAGGGGTAAATCTCAGCTTGATACATGCCTAATGCACAGTTTTTAAAAGAGTGTTTTTTAAAATAAATTATTTTTGTGTGTGTGTGGTGAAATCTGATAGTTTCATAAAACAAACAAACAAAAAATCTCTTTCACAGTCCCCCCTCCCTGCCTTCTTTCAAACAATATCTGTATATTTTATACTTTAGGGGCCATTAAGATTTAAGATATTTCCTAGGCAGTCAGCATGTGTCCTCTAGATGGCAGAACAGGATTTCATTTTGCGCTGTTGAATCCTCTCGGTCATTTAATTGAAGATTTCCTATTGCAGAAAGTTCTTATTGATCTTGCAACCGAAAGACTCAATATATGTCTAAGAATTTCTTTTGTACAGATAACACTTGACCAATCCAAAGTCACAGGCAGAAGAAGCAAGGTGCATTAGGAGAAAATCTGAACAATGAATTAAAAAAAAAAATCCAAAATTTTTGATGTTCTTAAGCTACTAATTATTTTGAATCAATTGCTTATTATTTTGCCAAAATGGAGATCCTGCTAGACTGGCTTTAATGGGGCAGCCACGGTGGCCCAATGGTTTGGTGGAGCCTTCAGCCCAGGGCGTGGTCCTGGAGACCTGGGATCGAGTCTCACGTCGGGCTCCCTGCATGGAGCCTGCTTCTCCCCCTGCCTGTGTCTCTGCCTCTCTCTCTCTCTCTCTCTCTCTCTCTCTGTGTGTATCTCTCATGAATAAATAAATAAAATCTAAAAAAAAAAAAAGACTGGCTTTATTGGACAGATAAGACTTGTTGTCAAGTTGTTGACCTTTATTGTCACTACTTAATAAATGTTGCTGGAGTCCCTGGAAATTATTCTCTTACCTAGGTTAAAACTGCTGTTACATTTGCACGTATATTGCAAATTTGCTTAGCAACGTATTTTCTTCTCAAAGAAATTTCAAAAACAAATTTTAGAATAGATTTACCTGTTATGGGGATCCCTGGGTGGCGCAGCGGTTTGGCGCCTGCCTTTGGCCCAGGGCGCGATCCTGGAGACCCGGGATCGAATCCCACTTCGGGCTCCCGGTGCATGGAGCCTGCTTCTCCCTCTGCCTGTGTCTCTGCCTCTCTCTCTCCCTCTCTCTCTGACTATCATAAAATAAAATAAAAAAAAAATTAAAAAAAAGATTTACCTGTTATTAGGAATTTTGGATTGGTCACGTCTGAAAGATACGGTTTATATTAGCCCCTTAAGCAATCCTTTCTAAGAGTTTGTGATACTATGAGATGTCATCTCTGAATACAGCTGCCATGGAGGATCTATTAGCTTTCTTCCATCTGTTAATAACCAATTCCTACCAGGGGATACATTTTCCAGAGAGCAGACATTCATTAAATACTTATGAATTTGAATGGACTTGAATACAGGTCACATCCAAAGCTTGGATGTGAAACATCTCAAGAGATACACTCGAGAGCTGAAGTTTAATCTTTCTGAGAGAGATCAGGTTTCCTCCACAGAAAACTTGGGTCTCATGTTTCCAAAATGAAGGTCACTCTATCCACTAATATGGATAAAGTAATGAAGACCAATATGTGGGTTTTAGGTTTGCTTACACTGAGGTCCAAGTTCTCTATTCCTTCTTTTAGGTAGCAGACAAAAGTAATAAAATCTGTGCTTTCTCAGTCTCTCATAATTTTGCCTACAACTGATGAATGCAAGCAACCGTGACAAATAAACATTGTCTGGAGTATATGCAGTTATGGCTTCTAAGAGCCTTGCTGGGCATTCAGAAGGGAAGATGAGGTGATTCAGGAGCCTTTTCTGTCCTGGGCTACCCGCCGCCTCCAGCGCCCAGACGGTCGCGCCACAGGTGGCATCCGGGGCGGGGCGGGGCGGGGCGGGGGCCCGGCGCGCGGCCTGGGCCCCCCGGCGCGGGCCTGGCGCCTCCCAGATGCCTCCGTGCGCCCACCGCCCCCCAGCGCGCGGGGCCTCCGGGGCGTCCGGGGCGCCCAGTGCGCAGGCGCCGGCGGGGGGCTCCGAGCGTGCGCAGGCCTGGAGCGCGGTCGGAGCGCGGCGGCGGACGTGGGGATGGACGGGCGCGCGCCGTGTCGCCCTGCGCCTGCTGAACTCCGAGCGCCCGAGGATGTCTGCGCTGAGGAAGGTGCGAGCCGCGGGCGGGGCCGCGGGCGGGGCGCGGGCAGGGACCCCGAGCAGCGGGGGCGCACGGTCGCGGGCTGCGCGCGGCGGCCTCCTCCCTCGCCGGGGCTGGGCGCCTCGCGGGCGGGGCCTCCCGGACCCTGCGCTCCCGGGGCGTGGGTGCGGCGGGCTGCGCTGGGCCGGTTGTCCTGATCTCCTAGGGCTTATCTGTTGCTTTTTAAATTTTTTTCCTTGTTTATGATTTTAAAAAGCCATAGTTTAAATATCGGGGCCGTATAATTAAAAAAAATCGATTATCTTCAGAAGTTGATTTTCTTATATGTGTTTTCTATTTTATTTTATTTGTAAAAGATTTTACTTACTGATTTGTGAGAGACACAGAGAGGCAGAGACAGGCAGAGGGAGAAGCAGGCTCCATGCAGGGAGCCCGATGTGGGGCTGGATCCTGGGCCGGAATCACGCCCTGAGCCCAAGTTAGACGCTCAGCTTCTCAATCACCCAGGTGTCCCCGTGTTTTCTATTTTAATTTAGGTAATAAGGCATATGTCATCAATCTCAAAGTGATTTGCTATTTGGTTAGTCCCCAAAACTTCTTTCAGGTTTTATCCACAGATTAGAAATTATAGGGATTTTCACTTTATGTGTTTTATGCGGATGCTTATTCCTCTGCTCCTCTTGGTTCTTCATTAGAGAACCAAACTTTTTGAAGTGAAGTTGAGTAAAGGTATAGACAGAATTCTAGTAAGGGGCAGTTGCCACTTGAGGAAGTCTTAAGAAATCACTTTATTTTTTTTAACTTTTTTTTTTTTTTTTAAGATTTTATTTGTTCATGAGAGACACAGAGAAAGAGAGTCAGAGACACAGGCAGAGGGAGAAGCAGGCTCCATGCAGGGAGCCTGACGCTGGAGTCTTCCCTGGTCTCCAGGATCACGCCTGGGCCGAAGGCGGTGCTAAACTGCTGAGCCACCCGGGCTGCCCAATTTTTAAAACCTTTTTATCAGGGACGCCTGGGTGGCTCAGTGCTTAAGCGTCAGCCTTCAGCCCAGGGTGTGATCCTGGAGTCCTGGGATCAAGTCCCGCTTTGGGCTGCCTGCATGGAGCCTGCTTCTCTTTCTGCCTATGTCTCTGCCTCTCTTTCTGTCTCATGAATAAATAAAATCTTTAAAAAAATTCATCAAATGCCTCTTTTGTGCCAACCACAGGACTACATGCCTTGTTCCCTTGCATTCTTCTAACAATCATGTTAACCACGAGTTCTCCTCTTGCTTTAACTGTACTTTGAGATAACTGTGGATTCATGTGTTGAAAGACAATACAGATCCCAAGTACCCTTGACCCTGCTTCCTCCAGTGGTGACATCTCGCATAGTTATGGTAACCACGTGGGTACATCGTCACAGATGCAGTCCCTTAGGCTTTTCCAGATTTTACCTGTATTATATGCACACACTTGTGTATGTGCATACGTTTGTGTATTTTTTCCTGTCCAGTTTACTACATGTGTAGATTACCGTTTCTTTTGAACATATGATGGAAAGAAGGCTGAGGTAAGTTATGGGAGGTAAATGAAGTATAGACCTGGTTTGAATCTAGGTCTGTTTGACTCACAGTTTTGATTTTTCAATAGCACTAGTGGTGGGCACTCCTGGGTGGTGCAGTGGGTTGAGTGTCTGACTCTTGGTCTCAGCTCCAGCCATTATCAGGGTCATGATTTGGAGCTTCGTGTCAAGCTCCATGCTGAGCGTGGAGTCTGCTTAAGATTCTGTCTCCCTCTGCCCCTGTCCCCTGCCTCTCGGTAAAATAAATTAATCTTAAAAAAACTAACAGTCCTGATGAATAACAGTAATAATAACAACAATAGCTGAAGCTCACTGAGTTACATATGAAATAGACTATTTACCATATGCCGGGGCTGCTCTAATACATTACCGCAGTTAACGCCCCCCCCCCCCAAGAACTATACCTCATAAATTATGTTATAGTTGAACTAGTATTATTAATTAAACTAACCATATTTCCAAGGAACAAGGAATTCCTTTTACTGCTCCTAAATCAATAATAAAATAGCGAAATTCTACCTCCTTTTTACATAATTTTCAATTTGAACCTGACCTTAACCACTGATCTTGGCAATTGTTATGTTTTTAAAGGTGTATGTATCTGTGTATGTGTAAAGTGAGACCTGTATTATTATACGTCGAATTATGTGGGGACACCTTACAAATAGTTTTATGAAATCATAAATAAGAGCTAGCTTAGGCATGATGCCAGGTTTTTAAGGCAATAAGTGTAAATCATCAAGAATACTTAAGAATGGAGGGGGAGGGGCAAGATGGCGGCAGAGTAGGGTCTCCAAGTCGCTTGTCCTCAACAAATTACCTAGAAAACCATCCAATCATCCTGAAAATCTACGAATTCGGCCTGAGATTTAAAGAGAGACCAGCTGGAACGCTACAGTGAGAAGAGTTCGCGCTTCTATCAATGTAGGAAGACGGGGAAAAAGAAATAAACAAAAGGCCTCCAAGGGGGAGGGGCCCCGCGAGGAGCCGGGCTGAGGCCGGGGCGAGTGTCCCCAGGACAGGAGAGCCCCGTCCCGGAGGAGCAGGAGCTGCACCAACCTTCCCGGGGGAAAGGCCTCCCGGGGAATTGGAGCAGGATCCCCAGAAAGGCGGGGATGCCCTCGGGCTCCCTGGGACAGTAACAGAGGAACTGCGCCCCGGGAGATGCGCCGAGCTCCCTAAGGGCTGCAGCGCTCGGCGGGACCCGGAGCAGCTCGGAGGGGCTCGGGCGGCGGCTCCGCGGAGGGGGCTGCGGGGCTCCGGGAACAGCTCGAAGGGGCTCGGGCGGCGGCTCCGCGGAGGGGGCTGCGGGGCTCCGGGAGCAGCTCGGTGGCGGCGGCTCGGGCGGAGGAAGAAGCTCCGCGGAGGGGGCGGCGCGACTCCGGGAACAGCTCGGAGGGGCTCGGGCGGTGGCTCCGCGGAGGGGGCTGCACCGCCAGGAGCGCGAATCCAACAGCGCAGGCTCCGGAGCACAGGGCGCCGGGACACAGCCCAGGATCCGGCCTCCCCCGGAACAGGCAGAGGCCGGGAGGGCCCAGGACAGCAAGGACGCTCCTGCCCCGAGCTGAGCAGATCAGCGGCCCCGCCCCGGAGCCTCCAGGCCCTGCAGACGGAGAGCCCCGGAGCTACTGCGGGGGCTGACTCCAGGGCCCCAGAGCTGCCCCCGCCACTGTGGCTTCCTCCCGGGGCCTCACGGGGTGAACAACCCCCACTGAGCCCTGCACCAGGCAGGGGCAGAGCAGCTCCCCCAAGTGCTCACACCTGAGAATCAGCACAGCAGGCCCCTCCCCCAGAAGACCAGAGACACGGACAAGTTCCAAGGGAAGTCAAGGGACTTAAAGTACACAGAATCGGAAGATACTCCCCCGTGGTTTTTTTTTGTTTTTTGTTTTGTTTTGTTTTGTTTTGTGCTTTTTTTTTTCTCTATCTTCTTGATTTCTGATTGCTTCCCCCACCCCCCCTTTTTTTTTCTTTTTTCTCCTTTCTTTTTCTTTCTTTTTCTTCTCTTTTTCCCCTATTTTTTCTTCTTTCTCTTTTTTCTTTTTCTCTTTTCTTTCCTTCTCTCTCTTTTTCTCCTTTTCCCAATACAACTTGTTTTTGGCCACTCTGCACTGAGCAAAATGACTAGAAGGAAAACCTCACCTCAAAAAAAAGAATCAGAAACAGCCCTCTCTCCCACAGAGTTACAAAATATGGATTACAATTCAATGTCAGAAAGCCAATTCAGAAGCACTATTTTACAGCTACTGGTGGCTCTAGAAAAAACCATAAAGGACTCAAGAGACTTCATGACTGCAGAATTTAGATCCAATCAGGCAGAAATTAAAAATCAATTAAATGAGATGCAATCCAAGCTAGAAGTCCTAACGACGAGGCTTGACGAGGTGGAAGAACGAGTGAGTGACATAGAAGACAAGTTGATGGCAAAGAGGGAAACTGAGGAAAAAAGAGACAGGCAATTAAAAGACCATGAGGATAGGTTAAGGGAAATAAATGATAGCCTGAGGAAGAAAAACCTACGTTTAATTGGGGTTCCTGAGGGCGCCGAAAGGGACAGAGGGCCAGAATATGTATTTGAACAAATCCTAGCTGAAAACTTTCCGAATCTGGGAAGGGAAACAGGCATTCAGATCCAGGAAATAGAGAGATCCCCCCCTAAAATCAACAAAAACCGTTCAACACCTCGACATTTAATAGTGAAGCTTGCAAATTCCAAAGATAAGGAGAAGATCCTTAAAGCAGCAAGAGAAAAAAAGTCCCTGACTTTTATGGGGAGGAATATTAGGGTAACAGCAGACCTCTCCACAGAGACCTGGCAGGCCAGAAAGGGCTGGCAGGATATATTCAGGGTCCTAAATGAAAAGAACATGCAACCAAGAATACTTTACCCAGCAAGGCTTTCATTCAAAATGGAAGGAGAGATAAAAAGCTTCCAAGACAGGCAGCAACTGAAAGAATATGTAACCTCCAAACCAGCTCTGCAAGAAATTTTAAGGGGAACTCTTAAGATTCCCCTTTAAGAAGAAGTTCAGTGGAACAATCCACAAAAACAAGGACTGAATAGATATGATGACACTAAACTCATATCTATCAATAGTAACTCTGAATGTGAACGGGCTTAATGACCCCATCAAAAGGCGCAGGGTTTCAGACTGGATAAAAAAGCAGGACCCATCTATTTGCTGTCTACAAGAGACTCATTTTAGACAGAAGGACACCTACAACCTGAAAATAAAAGGTTGGAGAACCATTTACCATTCAAATGGTCCTCAAAAGAAAGCAGGGGTTGCCATCCTTATATCAGATAAATTAAAATTTACCCCGAAGACTATAGTGAGAGATGAAGAGGGACACTATCTCATACTCAAAGGATCTACCCAACAAGAGGACTTAACACTCCTCAATATATATGCCCCGAATGTGGGAGCTGCCAAATATTTAAACCAATTAATAACCAAACTCAAGAAATACCTTGATAATAATACACTTGGTGACTTCAATCTAGCTCTTTCTACCCTGAATAGGTCTTCTAAGCACAACATCTCCAAAGAAACGAGAGCTTTAAATGATACACTGGACCAGATGGATTTCACAGATATCTACAGAACTTTACATCCAAACTCAACTGAATACACATTCTTCTCAAGTGCACATGGAACTTTCTCCAGAATAGACCACATACTGGGTCACAAATCGGGTCTGAACCGATACCAAAAGATCGGGATAGTCCCCTGTATATTCTCAGACCATAATGCCTTGAAATTAGAACTTAATCACAACAAGAAGTATGGAAGGACCACAAACACGTGGAGGTTAAGGACCATCCTGCTAAAAGATGAAAAGGTCAACCAGGAAATTAAGGAAGAATTAAAAATATTCATGGAAACTAATGAGAATGAAGATACAACCGTTCAAAATCTTTGGGATGCAGCAAAAGCAGTCCTGAGGGGGAAATACATCGCAATACAAGCATCCATTCAAAAACTGGAAAGATCTCAAATTCAAAAGCTCACCTTACACATAAAGGAACTAGAGAAAAAGCAACAAATAGACCCCACCCCCAGCAGAAGAAGAGAGTTAATTAAAATTCGAGCAGAACTCAATGATATTGAGACCAAAAGAACTGTGGAACAGATCAACAGAACCAGGAGTTGGTTCTTTGAAAGAATTAATAAGATAGATAAACCATTAGCCAACCTTATTAAAAAGAAGAGAGAGAAGACTCAAATTAATAAAATCATGAATGAGAAAGGGGACATCACTACCAACACCAAGGAAATACAAACGATTTTAAAAACATATTATGAACAGCTGTACGCCAATAAATTAGGAAATCTAGAAGAAATGGACGCATTCCTGGAAAGCCACAAACTACCAAAACTGGAGCAGGAAGAAATAGAAAACCTGAACAGGCCAATAACCAGGGAGGAAATTGAAGCAGTCATCAAAAACCTCCCAAGACACAAGAGTCCAGGGCCAGATGGCTTCCCAGGGGAATTCTATCAAACGTTTAAAGAAGAAATCATACCTAGTCTACTAAAGCTGTTTGGAAAGATAGAAAGAGATGGAGTACTTCCAAATTCGTTCTATGAGGCCAGCATCACCTTAATTCCGAAACCAGACAAAGACCCCACCAAAAAGGAGAATTACAGACCAATATCCCTGATGAACATGGATGCAAAAATTCTCAACAAGATACTAGCCAATAGGATCCAACAACACATTAAGAAAATTATTCACCATGACCAAGTAGGATTTATCCCCGGGACACAAGGCTGGTTCAACACTCGTAAAACCATCAATGTGATTCATCATATCAGCAAGAGAAAAACCAAGAACCATATGATACTCTCATTAGATGCAGAGAAAGCATTTGACAAAATACAGCATCCATTCCTGATCAAAACCCTTCAGAGTGTTGGGATAGAGGGAACTTTCCTCGACATCTTAAAAGCCATCTACGAAAAGCCCACAGCAAATATCATCCTCAATCGGGAAGCACTGGGAGCCTTTCCCCTAAGATCAGGAACAAGACAGGGATGTCCACTCTCACCACTGCTGTTCAACATAGTTCTGGAAGTCCTCGCCTCAGCAATCAGACAAGAAAAAGACATTAAAGGCATTTAAATTGGCAAAGAAGAAGTCAAACTCTCCCTCTTCGCCGATGACATGATACTCTACATAGAAAACCCAAAAGCCTCCACCCCAAGATTGCTAGAACTCATACAGCAATTTGGTAGCGTGGCAGGATACAAAATCAATGCCCAGAAATCAATGGCATTTCTATACACTAACAATGAGACTGAAGAAAGAGAAATTAAGGAGTCAATCCCATTTACAATTGCACCCAAAAGCATAAGATACCTAGGAATAAACCTAACCAAAGAGGTAAAAGATCTATACCCTAAAAACTATAGAACACTTCTGAAAGAAATTGAGGAAGACACAAAGAGATGGAAAAATATTCCATGCTCATGGATTGGCAGAATTAATATTGTAAAAATGTCAATGTTACCCAGGGCAATTTATACGTTTAATGCAATCCCTATCAAAATACCATGGACTTTCTTCAGAGAGTTAGAACAAATTATTTTAAGATTTGTGTGGAATCAGAAAAGACCCCGAATAGCCAGGGGAATTTTAAAAAAGAAAACCATAGCTGGGGGCATCCCAATGCCAGATTTCAGGTTGTACTACAAAGCTGTGGTCATCAAGACAGTGTGGTACTGGCACAAAAATAGACACATAGATCAATGGAACAGAATAGAGAACCCAGAAGTGGACCCTGAAATGTACGGTCATCTAATATTCGATAAAGGAGGAAAGACTATCCATTGGAAGAAAGACAGTCTCTTCAATAAATGGTGCTGGGAAAATTGGACATCCACATGCAGAAGAATGAAACTGGACCACTCTCTTTCACCATACACAAAGATAAACTCAAAATGGATGAGAGATCTAAATGTGAGACAAGATTCCATCAAAATCCTAGAGGAGAACACAGGCAACACCCTTTTTGAACTTGGCCACAGTAACTTCTTGCAAGATACATCCACAAAGGCAAAAGGAACAAAAGCAAAAATGAACTATTGGGACTTCATCAAGATAAGAAGTTTTTGCACAGCAAAGGATACAGTCAACAAAACTAAAAGACAACCTACAGAATGGGAGAAGATATTTGCAAATGACATATCAGATAAAGGGCTAGTTTCCAAAATCTATAAAGAACTTATTAAACTCAACACCAAAGAAACAAACAATCCAATCATGAAATGGGCAAAAGACATGAAGAGAAATCCCACAGAGGAAGACATGTACATGGCCAACAAGCACATGAGAAAATGCTCTGCATCACTTGCCATCAGGGAAATACAAATCAAAACCACAATGAGATACCACCTCACACCAGTGAGAATGGGGAAAATTAACAAGGCAGGAAACAACAAATGTTGGAGAGGATGCGGAGAAAAGGGAACCCTCTTACACTGTTGGTGGGAATGTGAACTGGTGCAGCCACTCTGGAAAACTGTGTGGAGGTTCCTCAAAGAGTTAAAAATAGACCTGCCCTACGACCCAGCAATTGCACTGTTGGGGATTTACCCCAAAGATTCAGATGCAATGAAACGTCGGGACACCTGCACCCCGATGTTTCTATCAGCAATGGCCACAATATCCAAACTGTGGAAGGAGCCTCGGTGTCCATCGAAAGATGAATGGATAAAGAAGATGTGGTTTATGTATACAATGGAATATTACTCAGCAATTAGAAACGACAAATACCCACCATTTGCTTCAATGTGGATGGAACTGGAGGGTATTATGCTGAGTGAAATAAGTCAGTCGGAGAAGGACAAACAGTGTATGTTCTCATTCATTTGGGGAATATGAATAATAGTGAAAGGGAATATAAAGGAAGGGAAAAGAAATGTTGGGAAATATCAGGAAGGGAGACAGAACATAAAGACTCCTAACTCTGGGAAACGAACTAGGGGTGGTGGAAGGGGAGGAGGGTGGGTGTTGGAGGGGAATGGGTGACGGGCACTGAGGTGGACACTTGACGGGATGAGCACTGGGTGTTTTTCTGTATGTTGGTAAATTGAACACCAATAAAAGTTAATTAAAAAAAAAAAAAGAATACTTAAGAATGTAATAGGGAGACATTTTCTTCCCCCTAAAGTAGAATAGATCTTTTTGGCCACATGCAGTCTCAGGAATGTTTGAGTTTAATGTCTCAAGTTACAGATCCAACTTTCCAAGGGAAAATGAATACATTTGGTGAATGATCACTGATTATCAGAATATGATAATACTTTAGGAAGATAATAGACTAATCAGCAGGCCATAATTTACGATTCTTTGCTAGTTACATATATTGTAAAGCTGTCCCTGTGATGAACAGCAGCACTTCTTCAGAGCAGGAATTACAACACGCTCCTGTGTCGTAGATCCCAGGAGGTTTCGGTGCTCTTGTAGACAGTAGACAGAAATAAAAGGAAGTTTCTCCTTTTTTACCTCATATAATCCCACTGGAAAGTGAAACGTGTGCTGATAGTTGATACTGACTTCTTCTAGGTCACCTCCCTGAAGAGGCCCCGGGCAGGCACTGTCATAACAGTTCTTGGACAGGAGTCTGACGGCCCCCAAAGGAGGTGGGAGGGTTTCTGCAACAGGCTACTGGTGGAACTGGGCACTACTGTCTAGCCCCAAGAAGCTTCTAGTGAGGAGGGCCCCGAGGAACCTGCATCCTTTTCCTTAACTCTTTCAGAGGGTACGGCATACGCCCAGATTGGAGTTAAAGATAAACTCAGTTCTGTGTAGCTTGTGGTGGTGGTTTTTGAAAAATGAGCAGCTACAAGAAAGCAACACCACATATGGCTTAATAGGCCTTAGCTTTTTGGAACTTGAATTTGGATGTAGATAACGCAAATGGTTTTGAAGCTATATATCATTAGGAACTCTTTGGAAACCACAAAACCTTTTTAATGGGCCACTCTATCAATTTTCTGCTCTTCTAAGGAAGTTTTTCCTATTCATGACTTATTTTGCTCTTTGGCTAACACTGAGGCAATAATAGTGACAATTTAGTTTTCTTCTTCCTCTGAAAGCTTGTACACGTTTTCTGCCTCGGGTTGTGTCCACTTGGATGCCTGGAGAATGTTGACAAACGAAAGATTAGGCTAGCCTGTTGATGCTGCATATTTGTTTGGGCTGTAAAAATCAAAAGGTTCCTTGGCTTCCTCGGAGAAGCATTCTGCTTGATGGCCCAGAATACTGATCCAGTAAAAAAGACATGTTCCAGCCATCCTTCACACACACCTTAAGTGAAATTAATGAGATCACTCTACAATTACGCTTTGTGTTTTATTTTCACTTTCTAGGTCTGTATGAGCTGTTGGCTGTTGGCTGTTGTGCCAGGCCGGCTGGGGCCACATGTGGACAGCCAGGAAGACCTGACCTTCCTCTGGGATATGTTTGGTGAGAAAAGCCTGCATTCACTGGTAAAGGTAAAACCATGCTGATGTCACATTCTCTTGGTGGGAAAACATATGGAAAAACATTTTGAGTGCTTTCTCATAAACCAGAGATCAAATTGTTGCCTTCTGCAAGGCAGAACAAATCAGCCTTGTTCCACTTCCCTGATGGGCATGGAAGTTGTTAAAGATTTTACCAAAAATACCTAGATGATTTCCCTTAATGGTGGTGATCTGGCTGTGTGCACTAATGAAGCCAACGTATGCCTGCCCTTGTTTAGAAGAAGAATATGAAATAATAGCAGGAAGGTATAGGCTCCTTATGGACAACATTCATGAGCTGGAATTTAGCTTGAGTATTGAATGGTCACAACAAAAATTAGAAGGAATATATTTTCTGAGATTAAGGATGGCAGCAGTTCGTAGCCACATTAATTTAAAATAATTACCTTTCCACACCAATCTTAAGATAATTTGTTCCAACTCTCTGAAGAAAGTCCATGGTATTTTGATAGGGATTGCATTAAATGTGTAAATTGCCCTGGGTAGCATTGACATTTTCACTATATTAATTCTTCCAATCCATGACCATGGAGTATTTTTCCATCTCTTTATGTCTTCCTCAATTTCTTTCAGAAGTGTTACGTAGTTTTTAGGTTGGTTAGTTTATTCCTAGGTATCGTAGGCTTTTGGGTGCAATTGTAAATGGGACTGACTCCTTAATTTCTCTTTCTTCAGTCTCATTGTTAGTGTATAGAAGTGCCACTGACTTCTGGGCATTGATTTTGTATCCTGCCACACTGCCGAATTGCTGTATGAGTTCTAGCAATCTTGGGGTGGAGTCTTTTGGGTTTTCTATGTACAGTATCATGTCATCAGTGAAGAGGGAGAGTTTGACTTCTTTTTTTTTTTTTATTTTATTTTATTTTATTTTTTTATTTTATTTTATTTTTTTAAATTAATTTTTATTGGTGTTCAATTTACCAACATACAGAAAAACACCCAGTGCTCATCCCGTCAAGTGTCCGCCTCAGTGCCCGTCACCCATTCCCCTCCAACACCCGCCCTCCTCCCCTTCCACCACCCCTAGTTCGTTTCCCAGAGTTAGGAGTCTTTATGTTCTGTCTCCCTTCCTGATATTTCCCAACATTTCTTTTCCCTTCCTTTATATTCCCTTTCACTATTATTTATATTCCCCAAATGAATGAGAACATACACTGTTTGTCCTTCTCCGATTGACTTACTTCACTCAGCATAATACAGTTCAACGCTGAAGCAAATGGTGGGTATTTGTCGTTTCTAATTGCTGAGTAATATTCCATTGTATACATAAACCACATCTTCTTTATCCATTAATCTTTCGATGGACACCGAGGCTCCTTCCACAGTTTGGCTATTGTGGCCATTGCTGCTAGAAACATCGGGGTGCAGGTGTCCCGACGTTTCATTGCATCTGAATCTTTGGGGTAAATCCCCAACAGTGCAATTGCTGGGTCGTAGGGCAGGTCTATTTTTAGAGAGTTTGACTTCTTTGCCAATGTGAATGCCTTTTATTTCTTTTTGTTGTCTTATTGCTGAGGCTAGGACTTCTAGTACTGTGTTGAATAGCAGTGGTGAGAGTGGACATCCCTGTCTTGTTCTTGATTTAGGGGAAAGGCTCACAGTGTTTCCCCATTGAGGATGATATTTGCTGTGGGTTTTCATAGGTGGCTTTTAAGATGCTGAAGAATGTTCCCTCTATCCCTACACCCTGAAGAGTTTTGATCAGGAATGGATGCTGTATTTTGTCAAATGCTTTCTCTGCATCTATTGAGAGGATCATGTGGTTGTTGTTTTTTTCTCTTGCTGATATGATGAATCACATTGATTGCTTTAAGAGTGTTGACGCAGCCTTGCATCCCGCGGATAAATCCCACTTGGTCATGGTGAAGCATCTTCTTAATGTATTGTTGGATCCTAGTGGCTAATACCTTGTTGAGAGTTTTTGCATCCGTGATCGTCAGGGATATTGGTCTATAATTCTCCTTTTTGGTGGGGTCTTTGTGTGGTTTTGGAATTAAGGTGATGCTGGCCTCATAGAATGAGTTTGGAAGTACTCCATCTCCTTCTGTCTTTCCGAATATCTTTAGTAGAATATGTATGGTTTCTTCTTTATTTTTTTTAAAGATTTATTTATTTATGATAGACATATATAGACAGAGGCAGAGACACAGAAGGAGGGAGAAGCAGGCTCCATGCAGGAGCCTGACGTGGGACTCGATCTCAGGTCTCCAGGATCAGGCCGTAGGCTGCAGGTGGTGCTAAACCACTGTGCCACCAGGGCTTCCCTGGTTTCTTCTTTAAACGTTTGATAGACTTCTCCTGGTAAGCCATCTGGCCCTGGACTTTTGTGTCTTGGGAGGTTTTTGATGACTGCTTCAATTTACTCCCAGGCTATTGGCCTGTTCAGGAAACAACAAATGCTGGAGAGGATGTGGAGAAAGGGGAACCCTCTTGCACTGTTGGTGGGAATGTCAATTGGTGCAGCCACTCTGGAAAACTGTGTGGAGGTTCCTCAAAGAATTAAAAATAGATCTGCCCTACATACGACCCAGCAATTACACTGCTGGGGATTTACCCCAAAGATACAGATGCAATGAAATGCCGGGACACCTGCATCCGGGTGTTTCTAGCAGCAATGTCCACAATAGCCAAACTGTGGAAGAAGCCTTTGTGTCCATCAAAAGATGAATGGATAAAGAAAATGTGATCTATGTATACAGTGGAATATTACTCAGCCATTAGAAACGACAAGTACCCACCATTTGCTTCCATGTGGATGGAACTGGAGGGTATTATGCTGAGTTAAATAAGTCAGTCGGAGAAGGACAAACATTATATGGTCTCATTCATTTGGGGAATATAAAATATAGTGAAACTGAATAAAGGGAAAGGAAAAAAAACAAGTGGGAAATATCAGAAAGGGAGACAGACCATGAGAGACTCCTAACTCCGGGAAACGAAGAAGCGGGGGTGGAAAGGGAGGTGGGTGGGCGGTGGAGGTGACTGGGTGATGGGCACTGAGGGGGGCACCTGATAGGATGAGCATTGGGTGTTATGCTATTTGGTGGCAAATTGAACTCCAGTAAAAAAATAATAAAAATAAATAAATAAATAAATAAATAAATAAATAAATAAATAATATTACCTTTGACAAGGTCAACTGAAATTTGAAGAAGTTGCTTTTTTTTTTTTTTTCCCCACAACGCCATTGAAATGGTATTTTGTGTATAAATACATGGAAGTTCAAAACGAAGAAAAAGAGTTTCTGGAGCTGGTTCTTGGTAAAGCATCATGCCATGGAAATGGTCAGCCACCAGAAATGAGATCTTGCCACACAGCAATGCTGGGAGTGATCAGAAATCTTAAAATAGTAAAATGAGATTAAGAAGCTTAGTTTTGCTTCTGGAAATATGAATTGCATTTTTTTTTTTCATTTAACTCAAGCTGAATAAAAAATGTGAGTCTTACTTGAGTCTGTAGGAAATTGATACCTGTGGTGCCTTAGCTCTATCTGCGCCAAAACCAAACTCAGGTGAATTTGTTATGGTTGTCTGTCATGAGAGAAGGATGTTACTGATGTATAGTATTTGAAAATCAGCCACTTCCAATGTGCTTTTGCTTCACAGGATAGAAGAAATCTTAGTCCATTTTTTTCCCATCAAATTTGCTGAACTTTGCCTGCCTCAAGCAGTAGCAACTCTCAAGAAATGAAAAAGTTGAGATGTGGCATTTTCCTAACAATACATGTAAAGACTAGAGTGCTTGATTTAGTTTTTATGGAATTGCCACGGTACCTTTGTGTATCGTTGTGTTCATCAGCACATTAAACAGACATGCCCAAAACAATGCATGCACGTGTGTCTCTATTTAGTTGTAATATGGCCACTGTCTGTTTCCTTCCTATAAAATGGAAATTATAGGGATCCCTGGGTGGCGCAGCGGTTTGGCGCCTGCCTTTGGCCCGGGGCGCGATCCTGGAGACCCGGGATCGAATCCCACGTCGGGCTCCCGGTGCATGGAGCCTGCTTCTCCCTCTGCCTGTGTCTCTGCTTCTCTCTCTCTCACTGTGTGCCTATCATAAATAAATAAAATTAAAAAAAAATTAAAAAAAAATGGAAATTATAATGTTAACAAGGTGGTTTGTGAGTTTCAAATACAATAGTGAAGATCTCCTTTCTTTGATAGTTACATCGGTTAGGCAAATACAAGCAGGCATTTAGTATTAAATTATAGCACATGAAAGACCAAAAAATAGTGACAGGTGGTTGTTATTTCTACTTAGAAAAGAACACTAATTTTTTTTCAAAGTCTTAGTTACACTAGCTCTTGAGTTTTAAGCTTGGTGGTTTTTCAAAGTAAATGTGACTGGTAAGTGGTGAGGAAGCATAGTTACTGATATCCTGGTTTTAGAAAAACAATGAATAAACAAATTGATGTTGCTAGCATTTAAGTGGCACAGTAGCATGTGTACTATTACAAGGATCTTTCTGTGATTGCTGTAAAATGTGCTTTTAATGTTTACTGTGCCCCTCTAGTCCATTCTCTGTTTCCTACTAGCTGTCCCCACTCGCAGCCTCTATCACACGCAAACTTCAAGTGTGTCTTTTGACCCATTCTGTTCACTTGCAAGTATGTCAACAAGCAAGAGAGAGAAGGCGAGCCACATGTGCGCGTATGCGAGAATGTGCACAAGTGCTAGAATGCGCAGAGGGAGACAGAGAAAGTTTAGCAGACTCCCCACAGAGTGTGGAGCCCTGTGAAGGATCCGGGGTCCCGACCCTGAGACCAGGACCTGAGCCCAAACCAGGAGTTGAGGCGTAACCAACTGAGCCACCCAGGGGGCCAGGCAGAGACCTCTTCTTGATTGACTTCGACTTTATTTGACCATGGTAGGAGCCACTATATTGAAAGGGTTAAAGCAGCAGAATGACGATATCAGACTGTTTTTTTTTTTTTTTTAGAAGTAAAATTTAGTTGCTACGGAGATGGGATGGGCCTGGAGATTTCCAGGTCAAGACGATGGCAGTGAAGCCATGGGTGAGGGAAGGAAGGTGATTTTTGTTTTGAGAAAGGGAGTTGGATGCTCAGCCTGCCCTCACCATCAGGGTGATGTTTCTCAACGTATTGAAACTCCTCCCCAGTGTTGGTTAAACCTCAGCTCCTAGACACCACACGCACTAATCCAACCACCAGATTGTTGATGCTAGGCCATCGGGGGTTGAGAGAGGGCTCCAGAGACCTGCACAAGTCCTGACCTACCACTTCTGACATAAATGAATATCTCCTCATAAGAAAGGCAATTTTAGTTTTATGTTCATTTGCTATTTGGCAGTTAACCAAGTAAAACTTCTACTGTGTAGTTGGATACCTGGATTTTGAATTGAGGATAATTAGTAAGTTCTAGGTTGTAGGTAATAGACTTGGGAGTCAGGTTGCCAGATAAAATACAAGGCATCCAGTTTAATTTGAACTTAAGAGAAACAGTAATTTATTTATTTATTTTTTAGTGGACTTATGAACTGTGCAGTTTTTTTTTATATTTCCTTTTGTGAAATCTCGCAACTCTGATTGGGGTGTCATCAACATTTAGATAGTAACACTCTTTGTAACCACTTTATTGAGACACATATCAGACAGTTTACCCATTTCAAGTATACGTGCAAGGATGTGAAGTGTACGCACAAAGTGATGCAGCCACCTCCACGATACTAGAATAATTTCATCTCCTCCCAACAAACCCCTGTCACATGTAGCTGTCTACCACTAATCCTTCATCCTCTGACCCTTCTTCACTCCAGCCCTATGCAACCACTAATCTACTTTCTGTTTCTATTTACCTGTTTTGGACAATTCATGTAAATGGAATCATATGGTGGGTAGATTTGTTTGCCATCGGCTCCTGTCACTTAGCTTAATCCACATGATAACACGTAGCAATACTTCATACCTTTCTATGGCCCAGTAGTATTTATGGATATACCAGCTTTGTTAACCTCGTTATCCAGGTTTGGACATTTGGGTCATTTCTACCTATTGCCTACGATGAATAATGCTGCTAAGAATCTTCACATAGAGGGGATGCAAGTGGCCTTATGGGCTGAGAAGAAAAGCCAAGGTGATCGCAGTAATGAATGCTGTGGAAGAAAACCAGGGGTCTGGCGAGTCTCAGAAGGTGGAGGAGGCCAGCCCTCCTGCAGTGCAGCAGCCCACCAACCCTGCATCCCCCACTGTGGCCACCACACCTGAGCCCGTGGGGGCAGATGTTGGGGACAAGAACACCACCAAAGCAGCCGATGATGAGCTGGTGTACGAGGACGGCCAGGGCTTTGGCACTGGGGAGCTGGTGTGGGGGAAACTTCGGGGCTTCTCCTGGTGGCCAGGCCGCATTGTGTCTTGGTGGATGATGGGCCGGAGCTGAGGAGCTGAAGGCACCCGCTGGGTCATGTGGTTTGGAGATGGCAAGTTCTTGATGGTGTGTGTTGAGAAGTTGATGCCACTGAGCTCCTTCTGCAGTGCTTTCCATCAGGCCACCTATAACAAGCAGCCCATGTACCGCAAAGCCATCTATGAAGTCCTGCAGGTGGCCGGTAGCCACGGGGGGGAGTTGTTCCCGGCATGCCACGAAAGCGATGAGAGCGACACTGCCAAGGCCGTGGAAGTGCAGAACAAACAGATGATCGAGTGGGCTCTTGGAGGGTTCCAGCCTTCTGGCCCCAAGGGCCTGGAGCCACCCGAAGAAGAGAAGAACCCCTACAAAGAAGTTTACACAGACATGTGGGTCAAACCTGAGGCAGCTGCCTATGCACCACCCCCACCAGCCAAAAAGCCCCGAAAGAGCACGCCTGAGAAGCCTAAGGTCAAGGAGATCATTGATGAACGCACAACAGAGAGCTGGTGTACGAAGTGCGGCAGAAGTGCCAGAACGAGGACATTTGCATCTCTTGTGGGAGCCTCAACGTTACTCTGGAACACCCTCTCTTTGTTGGAGAAATGTGCCAAAACTGTAAGAACTGCTTCCTGGAGTCTGCATACCACCACGATGATGACAGCTACCAGTCCTACCACACCATTTGTTGTGTGTGGGGGGGTAGGGGACACGCGAGGTGCTCTTGTGTGGGAACAACAACTGCTGCAGGTGTTTTTGTGTGGAGGGTGTGGATCTCTTATTGGGGTGGGGGCCACCCGGCAGCCATCAAGGAGGACCCCTGGAACTGCTACATGTGTGGGCACGAGGGCACTTACAGGCTACTGCGGCGGCGGGACGACTGGCCCTCACGGCTCTAGATGTTCTTCGCCAACAACCACGACCAGGAATTTGACCCTCTGAAGGCTTACCTGCCTGTCCCAGCTGAGAAGAGGAAGCCCATCCGGGTGCTGTCTCTATTTGATGGAATTGCTACAGGGCTTCTGGTGCTGAAGGATTTGGGGATTCAGGTGGACTGCTACATCGCCTATGAGGTGTGCAAGGACTCCATCACGATGGGGAAGATCATGTATGTCGGGGACGTCCACAGCGTCACGCAGAAGCATATCCAGGAGTGGGGCCCGTTGGATCTGGTGATTGGGGGCAGTCCTTGCAATGATCTCTCCATCATCAATCCTGCCCGTAAAGGACTCTACGAGGCCACTGGCTGGCTCTTCTTTGAGTTCTACCGCCTGCTGCATGATGCGCGGCCCAAGGAGGGAGATGACCGCCCCTTCCTCCGCTCTTTGAGAATGTGATGGCCGTGGGCATTAGTGACAAGAGGGACATCTCGCGAATTCTCGAGTCCAACCCTATGATGATTAATGCCAAAGAAGTGTCAGCTGCACACAGGGCCCACTACTTCTGGGGGAACCTTCCTGGTATGAACAGGAGGCCATTGGCATCCACTGTGAATGATAAGCTGGAGCTGCAGGAGTGTCTGGAGCACGGCAGGATAGCCAAGTTCAGCAAAGTGAGGACCATTACTACTAGGTCGAACTCCATAAAGCAGGGCAAAGACCAGCATGTCCCCGTCTTCATGAATGAGAAAGAGGACATCTTATGGTGCACTGAAATGGAAAGGGTGTTTGGCTTCCCTGTCCACTATACTGATGTCTCCAACATGGGCCACTTGGCGACGCAGAGACTGCTGGGCCAGTCATGGAGCGTGCCGGTCATCCGCCACCTCTTCGCTCCGCTGAAGGAATATTTTGTTTGTGTGTAAGGGACATGAGGGCAGACTGAGGTAATGACACAAAGTTAAACAAAACAACAACAAAACACAAAACACAACAAAACACCAACAACATGAGGATGGAGAGAAGTATCCGCACCCAGAAGAGAAAAAGGAAATTTAAAACAAAACCAGAGGCAGAAGTACCAGAGGGCTTTGCCTTGCACAGAGGGTTGCACATCATCTGATTTTTCAATGTTAGTCTTCAGTCCTATTTATTTTTTTTCCTTCAGTCCTATTTAAAAACAAAACCAAGCTCCCTCCCGTCTCCCCCTCCCCTTTTTGTAGGTCAAACCTTTTGTTTTCTACTCTTTTCAGAGGGGTTTTCTGTTTGGATTTTTTGTTTCTTGCTGTGATTGAAACAAAGAGGGTTTGTTGCAGCAAAAACCAGTAACAGGACATAGCAACAATACCTTGCAGAGGAATGACAGGTGGGAGAAGAGGAAATTCTACAGAAATCTATATATTGGAGTTTTTTTTCTATGTATCTTTTGTTGTTGTTTCTAGCCTGATCAGATAGGAGCACAAGCAGTGGGCGGAAAATAGTGACGCTCAGCGGCAGAATTTCCTTCCAGTCGCTGAGCTCTCCTGCCAGCACCATTCCTGGTCATGCAGAACAGAGCCCAATGAGCAGCAGGGAGACAGATCACACAAGACCCTTGTATGCAGTATTTCAGGTGCCTACCACACAGGAAACCTTGAAGAAGATCCATTGTTACCTCTACCAGTTTGTATGTATGTGTGTGTGTGTATATATATATATACATATATATATATACACACATAGGTATGTGTATACATATATACATATGTATAGGTATGTGTATACATATATACACATATATATGACAGATATGAGATATATAAATATAAAAGGTACTGTTAACTACTGTACAACCTGACTTCATAATGGTGCTTTAAAACAGTGAGATGAGTAAAAACATCAGCTTCCACATTGCCTTATGTGCAAAGGGTTTTAACATTGGATGAAGGGAGGCAGCTTGAAGGTGAATCGTTGCCATTCATGGAGGGCTTTCCCTCTAGTGTTTAACAAGGTGAAGGAGGAGAATTCGGGACCACGTACTCCCGCTTCTCCCTGCCAAAAACGGGTGAGAGGTGAGATGGGGTGGTTTGGACCGTGGAGGGCTGACAGTGGGATTCATCCAGGCTCACACAAGAACCTTTCGATTAAAAAAAAAAAAAAAAAAAGAACCTTTCGATTTTTTTTTTTTTCCAAAAAAAGGAGACTCCCTCGGCAAGATGGCAGTTTAAAGGGGTCTTCATTCCCAATTTCTCACGTTAGCTGATTCGAGGGTTCCTGGAATGGTGGGATCAGAAATTATCCAGAGTGTGGGAAAGTGACTGTTAAAAACCCCACCTGGAGGAAAAAAAAAATACAAAATGTAAAAAAAAAAAAAAAGAAGAAGAAGAATCTTCACATACAGGTATTTATGTGGACATATTTTCATTTCTGGGGGCTACGTATGTAGGAGTGGAATTGCTGGGTTAAATGCTAAGTCTAAGTCTGTATTTAACACTTAGAAGAACCAGCAGTTTCCCAAGGTGACTCCACTATTTTGTATTCTCACCAGCAGTGTGTGAGGCTTCTGATTTCTGTATGCTTGGCAACCCTATTTTTTAAAAAAAAGTTTTTATTTATTTGAGAGAGAAAGCAAGGGAGCGAGCAGGGAGGTGGGCAGTGGTGAGGGAGAGGGGCAGAGATGAAATCTCAAGCCGACTCCTTGTGAACACAGACCCTGATTTGGGGCTCAATCTCACACGACCCTGGTATCATGACTTGAGTCAAAATCAAGAGTCGGCTGTTTAACCAACTGAGCCACTGAAGTGCCCCACCAACACTTGTTTTAGCTAACACTTGCTTTTATTTGACTTGTTTGTTCTCACCTTTCTAGAAGAAGGTGGGACATGATACCTCCTTGTTGCTGTGGTTTAGGTTGCCTTGATGACTGAAGTTCAATATCTTTTTGTGTGTTTATTGGCTATTTTTGTATCATCTTCGCAGAAATGTCTTTTTGGATTCTTTGGACAGTTTCCTTTTCTCATTAGATACCTTTGAAATAGTAGACTTCTTTTTAGAACAGTCTTAGATTTACAGAAGTGTCTTTTCCATTTTTTGCCTATTTTTAAGGGAGTTGTGTTTTTCCCTTATCATTGAGTTTTAACAGTTGTCTTTTGTGGATACGCATTGTTTATTAGATACGTGTTCTGAAAATATTTTTTTCCAGTCTGTGGCTTGTTTCTTCATTCTCTGAACGATTTCTTTCACAGAACAGAAGTTTTTAATTTTAATAATGTTCAACCTTGCAATTTCTCTTTCATACATTGGGCTTTTGGAGTTGCATGGAAAAACTCCTTGCCATGCTCAAAGTCACCCAGATTTTCTTCTCCTGTCTTCTAGGAATTGTGCAGATTTGTCTTTATATTTAGTTCTGTGATCTAATTTGAGTTCATTTTTGTAAAAAGGGATAAGTTCTATGCCTAGATTCAAAGATTTTCTGCATGTGAATATCCAGTTGTCTAGCATCAGTATTTGAAAAGACTGGCCTTTCTTCACTGAATCGTCTTTGCTCCTCTGACAAAGACCAGTTGATTGTATTTGTGTGGGTTTTATTCTGGGCTCTGTTACATTCTAGAGATCTGTTTTTCTGTTCTTTGACCAATACTGCTGTGTCTTTATTACTGAAGCTTTATAGGAAATCTTGAAATTGGTTGGTGTCAGTCCTTTGACTTTGTTTTTCTCAATATTGTGTCAGCTGTTCTGGGTTTTTTTGCCTATTCTTGTAAAATTGAGAATGAGTTTGTCATATATATGTGATAACTTGCTAGGATTTGGGTTGGGGTTGTGTTGTATATAGAAATCAAGTTGGGAAGAACTGACATCTTGATCATATTATGTATTCTTGTCTGTAAACATGGAATTTATTTATGGAGATCATCTTTGATTTCTTTCAACTGAGTTTTAAAAAATATTTATTTATTCATGAGAGACACAGAGAGCACAGAGAGAGAGAGAGAGGCAGAGACACAGGCAGAGAGAGAAGCAGGGAGCCCGACATGGGACTTGATCCGGGGTCTCAAGGATCAGATCCTGGGCTGAAGGCGGCGCTAAACCGCTGAGCCACCCGGGCTCCTCATCAGCTGAGTTTTATATGAATTGAGATTCTGTACACTTTTTGTTAAGATTTATACCTGGGTTTTGTTTTGGGCACCAATGTAAATGGTATTTTGTTTTGAATTTCAAATTCCCAATGTTCATTGGCCGTGTGAACAATGCTATCTTGGGCAGATGATGGCTCTCTGTGGCCTGAAGCCTTCTGGAGCACAGGTCCCTCTCATATTCTTTCTTTTTTGCCTGGTCACACCCTTAAGTACACCCATGAATGTCCCTCATCTGCTCTAGAGATAGGATTATGATTTTCAAGCATTTCCTCCTGGGTGGGCTTCCAGCAGTTACCCGCCAGCTTCTTGGGCCCCAAAACAGGTCTTACTGGAGGTGGTGTTGTGGAGATCTACTAATCTTTCAGCCTCTCAAGACACACTTCTGTCCCTAAGTCCCCTTAAGAAGCCACTTCTCATCAAGCTGGACTTGTCAGCCTTTTTCTCCTCTCTTTCATAGAACACAGGTATATAGGAAAGTAATTGATATTTGTACATGAAGTTTGCATCCTGAATCATTGCTATAATCACTTACTAGTTCCCAGAGTTTTTTTCGTTGTTTCTTTAGGATTTTCTACATACATAGTCATGTTGTCTCTGAACAAAGGCAGTTTTACCTTTTCCTTCCCCATATGTAAAACTTTTCTTTTCTTTTCCTGTCTTAAAGGATTAGCTAGGACTTCTTCTTAAGTACTGAATCTTTACTAGTGGTAAGAGGGGAACATCCTTGCCTTGTTACTGATCTTAGAGGGAAAGAATCTAGTTTTTCACCATTAAGTAGGTTTGCTCTAGGTATTTTATACATGTTGTTTATCAAGTTGAGGAAGTCCCCTCTATTCCCAGTTTGGTGGTAACTTTTATCATGAATACGTGTTGGATTTTTCTTAATAATTGTTTTGCATCTGTTGATATGATCAAATAGATATTTTTTTATCTTGTTGGAGTGATGGTTTACACTAATACTTCTGCATATTATATAGCCTGTGCATTCCTGGAAAAAAAAAAAAAACATTGGTTTTGGTATAGCATCCATATTATATGTTGTTGAATTTGATTTGCTAATATTTTGTTGAAGAGTTTTTCATCTCTGTTCATAAGAGATATAGTAGTCTATAGTTTTCCTTTCTTCTGCTGTCTTTATCTGGTTTTGATAGTAGGATAAGGCTGGCCTTATAGAATGAGTTAGGAAGTACAGCCTCTGTTTCATTTTCTCTGAAAGAGTTTGAGAATTGGTATAATTTCTTCTTCTTATTTTTGCCAGTGAAGCCGTCAGGGCTCAGTGCTTGCTGTTTAGGAAGGTTACTAATTATTAATTTCTCTTTTAGGTATAGGCCTATTTAGATCACCTATTTCTCTTTGTGTAGGAGTTTTTGTTACTTGTGTCTTTTACGGAATTGGTGCATGTCATGTAAATCCTCAAATTTGAGGGCATAGAATTATTGTTACCTTTAATTTTTAATCTCCATGGGATCCATAGCGATGACTCTTCTTTCATTTCTGATATTAGTAATTTGTCTCTTTTCTCATTTTTTCTTGGCTAGCCTGGCTGTAGGTTTACCAATTTTATGAATCATTTTAAAGAACCAGCTTTTGATTTTGTTGTTTTTTTCCCAGTTGTTTTCCTCTCTTTCTCCCCTCCCTCCCTCCCTTCCCTTTCCTTCCTTTCCTTCCTTCCCTCTTGATTTTATGTATTCATGAGAGACACAGAGAGAGTGAGAGGCAGAGACATAGGCAGAGAGAGAAGCAGGCTCCATGCAGGGAGCTGGATGTGGGACTGGATCCCAGGATCCAGGATCATGCACCCAACTGCTGAGCCATCTGGGCGTCTTCCTTCCTTTCCATTCCTTTCCTTTTTCCTTTTTCCTTTTTCCTTTCCTCTCAGAAAGAGAGAGAGAATGAGCAGAGGAGAAGGAGAGGAAGAGAGAGAGAGAGAATCTCAAGCAGACTCACCTGCTGAGTGTAGAGCCTGACTCAGGGCTCAATCTTATGACCCTGAGATTATGACCTGAGCCAAATCCAAGATTCAGATGCTTATCAGATTGAGCCACCTAGTTGCCATGTTTGCCTGTTTCAATTCCACAGATTTCTATTTTATTCTTCCTTTTCTTCTCCTGGCTCTTCTTGCTCTTGTTTCCTAAGGTAGAAGCTTAAGTTATTGATTTTAGTGTTTCTCTCTCTCTTTAACATATGCCTTCAATGCTGAAATCTTCCTCTAACCACTCCTTTGCAGCATTCCACAAATTTGGATAAGTTGTATTTTCATTTAGTTCAGAATAGTTAAAAATTTCTCTCAATGCTTCAACTTTAACTCATTTATTTAATTTCCAAATGTATGGAGATTCTCCTGCTGTATTTCTCTTACTTAACTCCATGTGGTCTAAGCTAATAGTGTGTGATTTCCATTCTTTTAGATAGTTACAGTGTGTTTTATGGCCAGGATGTGGTCTGTCTGGTTCTGTGTGAGTTTGCGAAGACTGTGTACTGCTGTGTTAGATGAAGTGTTAGACTAGTTGGTGCTGTTGTGTTCAACTGTATCCGCACTGATGTTCTGCCTAGTGGGTCTGTCAATTATTGTGTAGAAGGCTATAGAAGTTTCTAAGGGTGCTAGTGTGTTTATCCATGACTCCTTGGATGTTATCAGTTCTGCCTCATGTATTTTGACCCTCTCTTGTTAGGCACATACATACACAGTAAGGAGTGTTCTGTGTTCTCAGAGAATTGATCCCTTTTTCACTGTGTAATACCTTCTTTTATCCCTGAGAATTTTCCTCATTCTGCCATCTGCCTTGTCTGAAATTGATATGGGTTCTTCAGTTTTCTTTTGGGTGGTGTAGGCCTGGTTCCTTTCTCCCTCCCTTTACTTCTCTTCTACCTGTGTACTTCTATTTAAAGTAGGTATCTTGTAGACGGCATATAGTTGGATCTTCTTTTTATGTGCTCTCGCAGTCTCTGGTTTGATTGCTTGCTTGATTTTATTTATTTAGTCACCAAAGACACAGAAGGAGAGGCAGAGACCTAGGCAGAGGGTACCCAGGCTCCCCACTGAGCAGGGGGCCTGATGCTGGACTGGATCCCCGGACCCCAGGATTATGACCTGAGCAGAAGGCAGATGTTCAACCACTGAGCCATCCAGGCACCTCCAGTCTCTTGTTTTAATTGGCATATTTAGACCATCCACATTTTAGGTAATTGTTGCTGTAGTTGAGTTAATGTTCACCATATTTGCAACTGATTTCCACTCATTACAGTTCTTTTTTTTTTTTCTCAGTTCTTTTTTATATTTTTATCACCCTCTCTTTCTCTTCCGTCTCTGCTTTTAGTTTAACATTTTATGGGATTCCATTCTTTCTTAGCATATTCATATACTTTTTTCTTTTTAAAGATTTTAGTTTTGAGAGAGAGAGAGAGAGGAGCAGGGGGAGGAGCAGGAGAGAAGGATAATCAGACTCCCCACTGAGCCCAATGCAGGGCTCTATTGCAGGACTTTGGGATCATGACGTGAGCTGAAGGTAGACGCTTGAACCAACCGAGCCCCCAGACAACCCTGTCCATATACTTTTTTTTTTTTCATATACTTCTTTAAAAGAATTTTTGTGCTTGCCCTATAGTTTGTTATATTCATTTATAATTAATCCAGGTCCACTCTGAAATAACATTACATCTTTTCACAGGTAGTGCAGTTGCCTTATAGGAGAATATATTCAATTCCTTTTTTCCTCATCCTTTATAACATTGCTTTAATTGATTTCACTTCCTCATATTCCTTAAGAACTCAGCACGCTTATTTTAATACTTTTTGCAAGACAAGTCTGCTGAGCAGTAAATTCCTTGGGTTTATTTGAGTGTTTTGTTTTTATTTCTTTTCACTTTTGAAGTACAATTTCACCAGCTACAGAATTCTTAGGTGGTGGGTTTTTCTTTTTAACCTTTTTTACCCGCACCCTCCCTGTTCTTGCTTGCATGATCTCTGATGAGGTGTCTGATGTATTTCTTATCCTCGTCCTCTGTAGATAAGGTGCTTTTTTCTCCCCTCTGGCTCTTTTCAGTATCTTTATCTTTGGTTTTTGCTGTTTGAGTATTATTGCAAGATGTAGATCTTTTTGGCATTTATTCTGTTTGGTGCTCTCTGAGCTTCCTGGGTATGTGGTCTGGTGTTTTATTTTTATTTTTATTTTTTTCTTTAATTTTACTTTTTTTTTTTTTTTTTTTTTTTTTATGATAGTCACACACAGAGAGAGAGAGAGAGGCAGAGACACAGGCAGAGGAAGAAGCAGGCTCCATGCACCAGGAGCCCGACGTGGGATTCGATCCCGGGTCTCCAGGATCGCGCCCTGGGCCAAAGGCAGGCGCCAAACTGCTGCGCCACCCAGGGATCCCTGGTGTTTTAATATTAATATTGGAGAATTAATATTGGAGAATTTTCAGCTATTATTACTTTGAATATTTCTTCTCCTTCCTCTCTTTGTTCTCCTTCTGGTGTTTTCCATCATGTGTCTGCTATACTTTTTGTATTGTTCCACAGTTATTGGATATTTTGTTCCTTTTTGCATTTCACTTTTGGGAATTTCCATGAACATATTTTCGACCTTACTGATTTTTCCCTTGGCCACGTCCAAAGGCAGCCTTCATTTGTTACAGTGTTCTTGGTTTCTCGCATTTCGCTTTAATTCTCTCTGAGTTTCCATCTCTCATTAGCATATTAATCCACTAAGGTATTAGCATATTCATCATACTTATTTTAATCTCCGTATTTCTCCTGCTTCCATAAATCTGTGTCATATCTGAGTCTGATTCTTATGATTGCTTTATCTCTTCAAACTGTGTTTCTCTCTTATCGTGCCTTGTAATTATTTTTGTTGAAAGTTGGACATAGTTATTGGGTAATAGGAACTGATATAATCCAGCTTTTAGTGTGAGCTTTTATGTTAAGCCAGCTAGAGGTTAGGTTGTGTTGAATGTTTGCTATAGCTGTCAGTGTCAGAGACTTCGGAAACCTTCATGTCTCTTCCATTCCCTGCCTCCTTCTCTGGCTCTTTAAGGAACTCTCTTGAGGTCTTTGATGTGCATCTCTCAGCTATGACCACTGTGGTTTCACTGGCACCCCATTGGTGGGGAGTTGTTCTTGTGATCCTGATGGTTAAGTGTCCGTTATTTAGTGGGCCTGAGTCCTGGGCTCTGCTGACTCCTATAAGCATTTCTTAGCCTCCTTTTTTCCTCCTCCTTCCTTAGTTGGGTCAGGAAGGCAAGCAGGGGCTGGAGTTAACCTTACTGCTCTTTCCCCAGGTCCAATAGGGCTCTATTTAAAGCTGCTTGTCTCAGAGAGCAGGCCTTAGTTACGGAGAAAGTTCTTGACTTAACGTATTTCAAAATGATTGTTTCTCTGTTCTCCTATTGCAAACCCAAGGGGATTTTTCTCCAGTCTTCACTATGAGAATTTGGTGCAAGGAACGTGCAGGGGCCTCCTCCCCTAGGACTGGGGCTCAGGAGGTTTTTGACTCTCAGACTTCCACATTCAGTCACCATCAATTCATCAGAGTTACCATTTTTGTTTTCTTACAAGCTTCTGGCTCCACCGGCTTCTGCTTTGCTAAGCTGATCTTGGCCATGAATCTCTGTATTCCTCTTTATTTTCTGATTTCTGAGAGGCAGTTTGCTCTGTGACTTTTCATTCTCCCTAAAGATCTGAGCTGAAACCAAAAGTCTCCCTTTACCTAGTTTTATCATTTGGTTCTTACTTTTATTGCTGATTTGTAAAGAATTCGTTGTGTATTTTGAATACTAACTCCTTGCCAAATTATATTTGTAATTGGAAATATTCAGTTTCTCCTTTGGAAAAGATAGCCTGGAATGTTGTTTTTAATGAAACACACAAAGTTGTGGACAGGGTAGTTGACCAGAGGGAAGAAGATATGATGGATAATTAGTTTATTTTAAATCTCGATATTCATGTGAATTTGTGAAGATTTTCATACTTGTGATTTAGGTAGAATTTTAAAAGTGGAAGTCTTCTTTGCATCTACAAGTAAGTCTTGAACAGATGCTCAGAAGGTAACCTATTAACAAGAATTTATTTATATTTATATTTCCAAGCAGGAAACATTAGAAAATGAAAGACCAATTTGAAGTTTATGTGTGATCTTCATCTTTTAGTAATTCCAATTTTCTTACTAATTAGCAACATGAGTGTTTCTTGGAAAAGAGTTATTTTCAAGATAATTGATACAGCCAAGCTATTAAAGAGAGAGAGAGAGAGAAAGAGAGAGAGATCATGTTTTGAGCAGTGGTTTTATAAACTTATTTTCTGTGCAGGCCTTTGGTTTCCTCTTTTATTTGAATCTAGAAGCAATGAAAAGCAAAGTAGTGGGGGATGGAAGGTGAGATTTACATAGTAGTAAGTGAGATTCAAAAAAATATTTTATAAGATTCTTGGGGGGGGTACAGGGCTTCTTAGAAACAAATTGTCCTGTTCGAGAGGGGAGAGGTGGTGTTAGGTTCAGAGAGTAACCCCGTTGGGGTGGTTATGTTACTTGCCTCTGCAGTCCTATTTGCCTTGGTGGGAGGAAAGGGAAAAGATAGCCAGATGTTGCAAATGATCCATGGCCACCTGGTCTGACAGAGTGCAGACCTGGGCATCAGCAGCTGGTAATGCTCCTTGGCCAATCCAAGGTAATTGTTCAGCCAGCTGTGTTGGAGGAAGCAGACAACCTTATTTCTTACGTTATAGTTGACATTTTTTTCTGGCATAGAAACAGGTAAAGTCTGCCCAAGATAGGAATTCCTGAGACCCTGAGTAAACAGTTGCCTTTGTAATTGACACTCTTAAGACAGAGGCCATATGTAGCCCTTCTTAGAGATCTGCCTGGGACTGGGGCTGAGTGATTAGGAGCCAGGTTGTCATTGGAAATGCTCAGTTTCTCTTCTTACAGATGTCCGGAAATGGTTGCTTGATGGGGCTGTCTCCTACCGAGGTAGTCTGTGTTCAGCGTAACACATCAGCTGCCTTCTGAAAGTTAGTGTGAGATTAAAGTGGTTATTCAACTATGCTTCGTTGCAGAACAGTCACCTTACTTTTGGATTGATTCCTAATTTAATAACAGGGAGTCTATTTGCTCTACAAAAATGCACGTGGGATGTTTCCTCCTGAGCATCACATAAGAGCAGGTAGTTGATTGCCTGGAATGAGTGGAGGCAGGAAGGCAGTTCTCACTTCCCTTGTGGAGGTGATTCCTGTTATTCTCCATCTCCAGAGACCAGGAATTTTAGTAGGGAAATATCCAGCACCTGAGCTATTCTACCTAACAGTGGATTTGTTGGGGCACAAAGATGTGTGTCTCCCACTATATTCAGCTTTGCCAAATCATCCTACAGGTGATTGTACGTGACCGGAAGTGACTGGCTTGCCGAGCTGTGTGTTGGCATTAGCAGTACCCCACTTCATCTCCCGTTATCACCTCAGTCTCTGGACTGTGTGGTTTTCAGAACCCTTGTTTTATTGCCAGGGCAGGCGGTAGTTCATGTCCTGTTGCCGGGAACGTGTTTGGTCATGAGCGTGGGCCTGACATTCTGCATTGGTTCTCAGAGTACATTGACCACAATTCATTGTGGACCCAGATAGGAAAAGGGAGTGGCCTGTTCCTCAGGGCCGAGATGGAATGGGATGTGGTGATTGTACAGAGGCTAGGTCCACGCTTCTCTGAGTTGTGTGAAAAGGGCTATAGAAACACAAGTTCTGTTGGAAGAAAAGTCAAGGTTGAGGTAGAATCTCACAGGGTAGATTTTTTTTCTTAAAAGTGTTTATTTACGAGAGAGAGAGAGAGAGAGAGAGAGAATGAGCAGGTAAGAAGTGGCAGAGGTAGAGAAAGAAGGTGACCGACTCCCCGCTGAGCACCTGATGTAGGGCTCCTCCCCGGGGCTCTGAGATCATGACCTGAGCTGAAGGCAGATGCTTAACTGCCTGAGCCCCCCAGCTGCCCCTCATAGGATGGATTGAAACCTGCTTTTATGGGCTGACTTGGAGACATCACCACCATATTCACAGTATCAACAGGAATATGTGTCCCAAAATCTAGGATAGAATTACAAGTGAACTTTTGGCACCAACTCCATTTGATTCAGGTGGAGGAGGGACTGAGTAGTACTCCTTGAAGTTTAGTTTGGTCCCTTAGGCACTCAGCTACCACTCATTGAATGAGTGAAGGAGAGAGTCTGGTGTGTGGCTCAAGGCACTAAAGGTTAATTTCTAGAAGGAGGGATCCTGCAACCTCCAGGACACCTTTCATTATTCATCCAGGTCAAGTTTGGACCTTTCGCTGCCTCTTTTCTCTTTTCTTTTGTTCCTTTTTCTTTCATTCTTGAGGTCATTTCATTGTCATTGTGTTTGTCTAGTCACCTCTCTTGGAGTGCCTTAGCTATATGGTCAATTGGGTGTAGTAAGGAGTATTCCGTGTGTGCAGATCCCTGGGCTCTGCATTCTGGTGCACACACATCTGCGGTGGTAGTTCAGGGCCAGGGCTGTGGAGCTACATTGCTTGGACTTGGATTCTGGCTGTGCTAAGAATATCATGCCAACAGTGTGATGATAATACCTCATTGTCTGACCTCGTGGCACCTCTGTTCCTTATATGTGAATGATGGTAATAGTGGTACCTACCTTGCATGCTAGAAGTGAAATCATAGGCTTTTGTGTGTATAACCTAAAATTTTTTTCAGACGATTCACTTGGAATCAAAAAGATTTTTGTATATTGTTGTAAGCATCCATCCATCCTGCCGTATATACTGTCTGATATTTGCTGTTCACAGACACATATAAGGTTATGTTACTTATGGTCATGTGACTTGTTAGTCAATGAAATGTGAAAAGAAGTGAAGTGTGTCACTGCAAGGCAGAAGTCTTTGAGGGCCAGGGCACTGTCTGCTACATTTCTCCACCCGTGCACTCCCCGTTGGTCACAGGTGCTGTTCCAAATGGTAGAAGCTCTCGCACGGGGGCCCAGGAGTGCAGAAATGGGGAGCAGAGTTGCCAGAGGACATGTGGTGTCCACAGAGTAGGAGTGAGGTAATCAATCTCCAGTGTCAGTGCCACTAACATTTGCGAGTTATTTATGACCATTGTTCCCCTATTTAATTCTCATGATTGCCTTCACCATGTTATATTTTAAATCTGTTTTTCTGACAGTATAGCTTAGTGATGTAGAGGGTAAAGCACATGTAATTAACTTTCCATGTAGTTCTTTTTAAGTGGCTGCTCTTGGTCTGGGAGTTGCACTGTAAAAAGTTAAGGTTTATATTCTTGTCAAAACTATGTATCTTTTATTAGGTCTTTCTTGATAGACATGTACTCCCCTTCTAACTGCTGGGGTGAGGCTGGAGAAAGGCTGGCATGAACTAAAAGATCTGTTTTTTAATGGGGTTTTTAAAGATTTTATTTATTTATTTATTTATTTATTTATTTATTTATTTATTTATTTATGAGATAGAAACAGAGAGAGAGGCAGAAACACAGGCAGAGGGAGAAGCAGGCTCCATGCAGGGAGCCAGATGTGGGACTTGATCCCAGGACTCCCAAGATCACGCCCTGGGCCAAAGGCAGGTGCCAAATCGCTGAGCCACCCAGGGATCCCCAGATCTCACTGTTTGATATGATTATTCTGGAGTAATATAATAGCAGGATAGTGTGCCATCTTGGGTCAGACCTTGTCCATTTCGTGTTCTCTACAGCACTAATAGGACAGAAGGCCAGTATCTCTATGTTTTTTTTCAGATTCCTTTGTTTTCTTAATGAATTTCGTGAGCTTATTTTTACTTAACAAGCAAGGGTTTTCAGTATCAAAGTATAAAATGTATGTCACACACACCCCCGCCAGATCATCTGATTTATATCCTTTTAAGTCAAAAGAAGTGAACTATCATGTAACAAACAGTGTATTACATATGCAATTAGCATTTCATTTTTTTTTTGCAATTTGCATTTTAATTGTAACTTGTTTCTTTTGCAGATTGCAGGATTTCTTTTCTTTTGTAGTATTGCAGCCACAACTGCTTTTTTTCTCCTTGTCCTTTCTGTGTTTAGTTCAGCCAAATGCTAATAAATTAAATGGTCTTCACGGTCAACCTTAAGAATAGATTTTACCAATTTGAATGCCTTTAATGTCTTTTTGTTGTCTGATTGCTGAGGCTAGGACTTCCAGTACTATGTTGAATAGCAGTGGTGAGAGTGGACATCCCTGTCTTGTTCCTGATCTGAGGGGAAAGGCTCCCAGTGCTTCCCCGTTGAGAATTATATTTGCTGTGGGCTAAAAACTATAGAACACTTCTGAATGAAATTGAGGAAGACACAAAGAGATGGAGAAATATTCCATGCTCATGGATTGGCAGAATTAATACTGTGAAGATGTCAATGTTACCCAGGGCAATTTACCCAGGATAGTTTAACGCAATCCCTATCAAAATACCATGGACTTTCTTCAGAGAGTTAGGACAAATTATTTTAAGATTTGTGTGGAATCAGAAAAGACCCCAAATAGCCAGGGGAATTTTAAAAAAGAAAACCGTATCTGGGGGCATCACAATGCCAGATTTCAGGTTGTACTACAAAGCTGTGGTCATCAAGACAGTGTGGTCCTGGCACAAAAACAGACACATAGATGAATGGAACAGAATAGAGAACCCAGAAGTGGACCCTGGACTTTATAGTCAACTAATTTTGGATAAAGGAGGAAAGACTATCCACTGGAAGAAAGACAGTCTCTTCAATAAATGGTGCTGGGAAAATTGGACATCTACATGCAGAAGAATGAAAGTAGACCACTCTCTTTCACCATACAGAAAGATAAACTCAAAATAGATGAAAGATCTAAATGTGAGACCAAGATTCCATCAAAATCCTAGAGGAGAACACAGGCAACACCCTTTTTGAACTCAGCCACAGTAACTTCTTGCAAGATACATCCACAAAGGCAAAAGGAACAAAAGCAAAAATGAACTATTTGGACTTCATCAAGATAAGAAGCTTTTGCACAGCAAAGGATACAGTGAACAAAACTAAAAGACAACCTTCAGAATGGGAGAAGATATTTGCAAATGACGTATCAGATAAAGGGCTAGTTTCCAAGATCTATAAAGAACTTATTCAACTCAACACCAAAGAAACAAACAATCCAGTCATGAAATGGGCAAAACACATGAAGAGAAATATCACAGAGGAAGACATAGACGTGGCCAACACGCACATGAGAAAATGCTCTGCATCACTTGCCAGGGCGGAGGCTGGATCCTGGGCTGTGTTGTGTCTCTGGCGCCCCGTGCTCCCGGGCCTGCGCTGTTGGATTCGCGCTCCCGGGGCCGCGCAGCCCCTCTGCATGGAGCCTCCGCCTGAGCCCCGCTGAGCTGTCCCGGGGCTGGGGAGCCCCCTCCGCGTGGAGCCGCCGCGGAGCCCCTCCGAGCTGCTCCGGGTCCAGCCGGGCGCACGCTGCAGTCCTTTAGGGAGCTCCGCGCACTCTCCCCGGGGCGCAGGTGCCTGTTAGGGTCCCAGGGAGCCTGCGGGCACCCCTGCCCTCCTGGGGTCCTGCTCTAACTCCCTGCGAGCACTTTCCACCTGGGAAGGTTGGTGACGCTCTTGCTTCTCCGGGACGGGGCTTTCTTGTCCTGGGACACTCGCCCCGGCCTCAGCCCGGCTCCTTGCAGGGCCCCTCCCCCTTGGATGCGTTTTGTTTATTTCTTTATTCCCCGTCTTGATAGAAGCATGAACTCTTCTCACTGTAGCATTCCAGCTGTTCTCTCTTTAGATCTCAGGCCGAATTCGTAGGTTTTCAGGATGATTTGAAGGTTATCTAGGTAATTTGGTGGGGACTGGTGACCTGGGGACCCCACTCTTCCGCCATCTTGCCCCGCCTCCTGTAGTCTCATTTTTAATCACTTAAAAAAAATTTATTTATTTATTTATTTATGATAGTCACACACAGAGAGAGAGAGGCAGAGACATAGGCAGAGGGAGAAGCAGGCTCCATGCACCGGGAGCGCGACGTGGGACTCGATCCCGGGTCTCCAGGATCGCGCCGCGGGCCAAAGGCAGGTGCTAAACTGCTGCGCCACCCAGGGATCCCTAATCACTTTTTTTTTTAAATCACTTATTACAGTTAGATTATTCCTTCTCGTGATGCACTTTGAGGGGCGTCAGGGAGGGGCCTCCCTGCCCGCACCTAACCTGCCGGTTCCAGGGCTCCGGGGGCTGACATTTGTATCGCGAAGCTCAGGTGTCGGGTCTGGGCCGCACCAGGCAAGGAGAAAAATTAAAGATGTGGGGTTTTTCCAGAAAAAAAAAAAAAAAAGAATTATTCCTTCTCAGTTCTTTGAAGTTACTTTGAGATACATTTTTTTTCAAGATTATATTTATTTTCAAATGAGACATACAGAGAGAGGCAGAGACATAGGCAGAGGGAGAAGCAGGCTCCCTGTGGGGTGTGCGATGCAAGACTTGATCCCAGGACCCCCGGATCATGACCGAAGCCAAAGGCAGATGCTCAACCACTGAGCCACTCACAGGCCCAGAAAACTACATTTCCACACCTCAGAGGCTTTTGCAAACGTCCCCAAATGCTCAGTCATCCCACCAACTTCTGAAGGGAAGCCAGCCCAGCTCACAGGGGATCTCAAGAGATTTGAGAGGCTTGGGCCTCCTGGCACAACAGGCTTTGGGCACCCTTGGCCACTGCCCTCTGTGCGCATGCGCAGGGATGCCAGCTTCTGAGGTGCGCAGGCGCGTTTGCATTTAGCACTGTTGCTAGGTTACACCGGTTCTGCCCAGGAAGATTCTAAGTCGTTGGGCTTAGTCCCTGGGACATTGAGGCGAGGCCCACTTGCCTTATTGCTGGCGCGGGAGTGTATCGCACTAGAGGCGGTGAAACCTGTGCCACTGAGGCCTGTCGGCTTCATTATGGAAAAGAAATCTACAGCGCGGAATGGGTGGGGCGTGCTGCCCTTCGGCTTCAACCTCAGGCCTCTGAGGGTCAGATCGCCGCCTATGGCTACGACTGTTTCCGACTTCCACAGCCCCGGCCCCGGATACCACATCAGATATCAAGATCTCCGGGAAATCCACAGAGCTGTGTTTGAGGGCGATGCAGAAAAAATGCAGGAGATAGAGCAGTTGCTGGTTTTTGGTTTACATGACTTAAATCAAAGGGACAGGAAGAACAGGTAACAGGGCTTTTGAGGCGGGCGGGAGGAGGCGGGGCGGGCGGTAGAGGGGCTCATGACATTAAAAGCAAAAATTCTGGAGTTTGATTAAGCCACATAAAAAAAAAAAAACCCTCTGAATCAGAAAGTAATATTAGCAAAATAAAAGAGAATGTACTTGCAAAATATTTACAACATATGTTTCGGAGAAAAAGAACATCTTCGTTTTATAGGATGGTTATTACAGGAATGAGATAGGGGCCTCTGGATGGCTGAGTCAGTTGGCCTCTTCTGACCTCCTCTCAGGGTCATGATCTCTGGGTCCTGGGACTTAGCCCCTGGTGAGGCTCCCTGCTCAGTGGGGAGTCTGCTTTTCTCTTTCCCTCTCCCCTCTGCTGGTGTTCTTAATTTCAAATAAATAAAATATTTTAAAAAGAGGCACAAAATCCCATTTTCCATCCCAAGCTTTGTGAAGATAAGGAATGATGTTACTTATACTACTTAAAATTTAAGTTGTTTTGGACTTTTCAGATAGTTTGGTGGTTAAGTACCACATTGAAAAATAAGTATTTCCTTTAGCCATGAAGCTTATTGATGTAAAATATCTTTAGGAAATCATTAGAAATAAATAATATACAATATGGTATTCTCAGCACTATTTACAATAGCAGTGTATTAAGGAGTCACTTAATGGCCTGTATAAATAAATGGCAGTGTATCCATAGGCTGGACTACTATGTGACCACTGAATGTGGCAGAGATAGTTGATACACATTAACATGCAAAGCTGTACTTTGGATCATTAAATGAGTGAAAAATTGTTTTGATGATACAAACACATAAGCAGACAATGGTTTTGAGTTAGCCAAAAAGATGTGCAAATATAAAATTAGTTATCTTCAAACATTTGGATTCTAAGTGGATTTTTCATTTTCTTAAAATCTGTGATTTCTATAGGAAAGATACATAAAAATTCTAAGAAAGGTTTATTATCAATGAACTAATCCAGGAGAACAAGAATATGAATCTTGTGTAGACAAAAAATAGTTTCTACTTATTTACTTTAAAGAGAGAGAGACCAGGCAAACAAGCAGCAGGGAGGGGCAGGGGGACAACAAGCAGAAACCCATAGAGCAGGGTGAGCCTGATGATGTAGGGCTCGATCCCAGGACCCCAGCTCCATGACTTGAGCCGAAGGCAGATGCCTAACTGATTGAGTCACCTAAGTGCCCCTCTTTCTATTTAAAAAAAATTAAAAAAAAATTGATGGGAGAGGATTGGTATTTTCTGACAACCTTTAGCCTCTTCAGAACTAAGGGGAATATTTTTATCTGTATTGTAGGTTGTATTATGCATACATTAAATATAGACATCTGGTTTTATTTATTTATATATTTTTAAAGATTTTATTTGTTTATTCATGAGAGACACACACAGAGAGAGAGAGGCAGAGACACAGGCAGAGGGAGAAGCAGGCTCCATTACAGGGAGCCTGACGTGGGACTCGATCCTAGGTCTCCAGGATCACACCCCGGGCTGCAGGCGGCGCTCAACCGCTGCGCCACGGGCGATGACCTATACATATGTTTTTATTATGTGCAACTTTATAACATCTAATAAGTAAATGGTTAATGATTTTATTTTGGTTAAATCCTTATAAAAATAAAAAGTAAAAAATATAAATGGTATTGCAAAACCTTATAGAATTTTTGTTGTATCCCTCCTCTCAAAAAAAATTAAAAAATAGCAAATATAAATTTTATTGCTATTTCAAAAGTATGTTTACTTCACAAAAGTTTTCTTTAAAAATATTGAACTTTCCTGGTGCCTTGGTGGCTGTTTGTTGACCATCAGACTCTTGATTTTGGCTCTGGTCATGATGTTAGGATTGTGGGGTTGAGCCCCCTGTTGGGCTCCATGTTCAATGGGGAGGGTGCTTGAGATTGTCTCCCTATCCCTCTGCCCTTCACCGCACTGATGCATTCTCTCTTTTTCCAAGAAATAGATAAATCTTTAAAAACTATCGAACTCTCCAAATGAATTTTTTAATAATAAATTTATTTTTTATTGGTGTTCAGTTTGCCAACACCCAGTGCTCATCCTGTCAAGTGCCCCCCTCAGTGCCCGTCACCCATTCACCCCCACCCTCCGCCCACCTCCCCTTCCACCACGCCTAGTTTGTTTCCCAGAGTTAGGAGTCTTCATGTTCTGTCTCCCTTTCTGATATTTCCTACCCATTTTTTCCCCTTCCCTTCTATTCCCTTTCACTATTATTTATATTCTACAAATGAATTTATGTATTCTTTCAGTCCATTTATTTCTCAGAGAAACCTGAACACAGGTTATATAGCAGACATAGTCTACTCGGGATCTTTTCAATTTTAAAAAGACTTCAGGGACTCCTGGGTGACTCAGTGGTTGAGCATCTGTCTTTAGCTCAGGGCGTGATCCCAGAGTTCTGGGATCGAGTCTCACATTGGGCTCCCCGTGAGGCACCTGCTTCTCCCTATGTCTGTGCTTTCTGTGTCTCTCATGAATAAATAAAATCTTAAAAAAGAAGACTCCATGTTTCCCAGTATGAGCAAGATGAGAAATTTTATGTATTTAGGTTTTAGGGCTTTCATTTTTAAGTAATCTCTCTACCCAACATGGGGCTGGACATTTAAGGACACATGCTCTACGGACTGAGCAAGCCAGGCAACCCTAGGATGAGAGATTTTATTTTATTTTGTAAATGATAGAAGATGCATTTATTCTAAAAAGAAAGAGAGAAGGTCATGGGAGGGGAGGAATAGAAGGAAAGCGTGGATCTCAAGCAAAATCCACCCTGAGCATGGAGCCTAATGTGGGCCTCTGTCTTAATGACCTTGAGATCATCCTGAGCTAAAACCAAAAGTTGGACACTCAGTCAACTGAGCCACCCGGGTGACCCTAGGTGAGAAATTTTAAATGGAAATATTAGGACTTAATCTCACGTGAAGCTTTTCCTTGGAATTTCCTGTCAAAGGAAAACATTTCTGAAGATCAGAAATTGTAAAAGATTACCTTTACCTGCCCTTTTGACATTTCAATAATATTAAATACTAATATTGGTAATTGGAAATACTTCATTTCTATGAATCTAAACATTTTCTATTAATTAAAATGCTTAATAAAATGAGCTTCCCAGCACCTCCCAAAAAATAAAAGAGCTCTCCCCGTTTATTTGAATCCTGAGTTACTTTTGGCTTAAAATTCCTTGAAATTTAAAGTAAGGGTTGCTTTTGTTCTTTTTAGACCTCTCTTCTCATAATGCTTTCAACTACTGAAAATTATTTTAGTTCTTGAACAATGTAATTCCAGGCATAGGACTAGAAGTGCAGCAGACCTGTTGTATATGTCATTATTTCACTTAAGGCACACCGTAGATTGTATGATGCCCCACTATTTATGTACCAAGAAGAAATTTTTAAAAATCATGCCAGTTATAGTTTTAAGACATTTTGAATTAGAAATTGGATTCCGATGTCAGAGATATTAAAAGGTGACAAAATGAGCATCTTGGAATCATTGAAATAGAGTATTCATGCTCATCCTTAAACGTAGCTGCAAAGTAGGCATAATTGGATCATTTTACCTAATTGTAGTGGGTCTTTGTAAGTTGTAGTAATAGCTATAATAATATTTGTGCTAGGAACTAGTATTCTAAACGCTTTGCATGGATCCTCATTTAAAGATCACGACAAGAGGTCTTGTGAGATAACTACCTTTTAATTTATTTATTATTGTTTCGTAACCTCTATAACCAACAGGGGTCTCGAACCCCTGGCTCCCGAGATCAAGTGACATGCTCTTCAGAGTGAGCCAGACAGGTGACCTGAGATAACTATTTTTATGCCCATTTTGTGGATGAGGAAATTGTGATAAGGCTAAGTGGTCACTGTGAAGCGACAGAGTTAAAGTGGGAATCAAACCCAGGTTGAGCTGCTTCCTGAGATCATGCTCTTCCTAAATAGATAGGCTGCTCTTTTAATAGAATGGTGAATATCACTAATAAATATTGTACTTTCTTCCAAAGAAAACTAAATCTTTGTGTTGGAGTCATGAGAATAACATAGTATTTAACATTTACAATTCTATGAATTAGTTTGAATGTTTTGAAAAGGTATACTGTAATTTCCTGACCAGTCCTTTCACGCTCACAGGACTCCTCTCCACTTGGCCTGTGCCATTGGCTCTGTAGATATGGTGAAGGAGCTGGTGATGTGGGAATGCGAGCTAAACCTCCGTGATGGAGAAAACAGGACAGCTCTCGTGAAGGTGGGTGGTCACAGCTATGTCTGCCTGAGGTGGATTGGATTGAAGCCCTTGGAATGAACATTTGTTGCATTTAAACATAACTCATGGTGAAACTTGTGGCATGTTTCGTTTAAGTTCCCAGAATTTACATTCTGTTTCTTGTTGTAATGCTGACAGGCTGTACAATGCCAAGAAGAGGCATGTGTAGATATTCTTCTCAAAAATGGTGCTGATGTAAATACTAAGGATTTCAAGGGCAACACCGCTCTCCATTATGCGTCCTATGAGGGAAATATCTCAATAGCACGGAAGCTGCTTTACAATAAAGGAGATATAGAGGCTAAAAACAAGGTACAGGTCAACTTGTTTTTACAACGTATTTGACATCATAAATAAATAAATAAATAAGTCAGTAAAAAAATAAATAAATGTAGCTGCAAAAGGATTTTTTATATGTATATGTACATATATTTGTACATAAGCACATAAATATATGAAGACATCGATATTGAATATTACACAGCAGGTCCTATCATCATGGAAACACCTCCAAACCAAGGCAGAGGGAGGGAAAGAGAAAAGTAATGCATATAGAAAGGAAACATTCTGTCTGCTAGCTACCCTTCCACCCTAGTAAGAAAATCTTCCCCTTAGTGCCTGGGAGTAGATGGTGCCCTCAGAGCCCACAAAGGATTGATGGCCTAGAGGGGAGTGTGGTGATGATGGAGGCTGAATGCTGTGCAGGGGCTTAGGAAATGGATGCTTCTGGGGATGAGTAGCAGACCGTGACCCAGAGGAGTAGCTTGGGTGAATGTAAATGGGAGGAGAAAGCAGCAGGTTGTAATAGGCCTTGGGCGCTCTAGGCCCTAAGGTTCAGAAGATGAGAGCAGGGGGATCAAGTCATGACATCGTACAGGGGGTATCTACTTGTGCTGGTAGCCACTCTGCCAGCCACATACCACGTTGAGGCCTCCCATTCCAGAGGGTAGCTCCTGCTCAGCCTATGTAGTTCCTCAGTGGGGTGGTAGGTGTCCATGGGGAGCTGGTGCTGACCACACTTGCCAGTCTCCCTGTGTTTTCTTTGACGTGCATTACCTTCAGTCACTGCCCTTGCAGAAACACTGTTGTATGCCATAGATAGGGTCGATTTTTCATATTTGGAAGCTCAAGCATGTCCTGGATGAAAATATTTCCAAATAATTGTCTAAGCTTTTGCTTTAAATAGCAACACTTTTTATTTTTGAAGATTGTATTTATAAGAGAGAGAGCAAACATGAGTAGGGAGGAAAGGCAGACGTAGGGGAAGAAGAGGCCTTCCCACTGAGCCAGGTAGCCTGATGCATGGGGCTTGAAGTCAGGAGTGGGATCATGACCAAAACCAGAAAGTTTTGCTTAACCCACTGAGCCACCCAGCCTCACCATACTTCTTCCTTCCTACCTTCCTTTTTTTTTTATTAAAGTTTTTTATTTATCCATTAAAATCAATAACAATACTTTAAAATTTACTAGTATGTTTTAGAGAGTAGAGATACAGAGATAGAAAATAACCCCTCCCCTCTAGAAGCTTTTGGTTTAGATGGTGTGGAATAAAATAACTGGAGTATACCATGATATATATTGTGAAAGAAGCAAAGATTCTTGGAGCCAGGCAATGTTTGAAGCGAGTTTGTGGAATGACTGCAGGTTATCTGTTGAAGAGGAAGAGGAGGTCTATTTTATTATTTTTATTTTACTTTTTAAAAAGAGTTTATGTTTTTGAGAGAGACAGAGAGTGAGCAAGCAGGAGAGAGAGCACGAGTGGAGGGGAGGGGCAGAGGGAGAGGGAGAAGCTGACTCTTTGCTGTAGAGGGAGCCCAAGGTGGGACTCCATCCTGAGACCCTGAGATCATGACCTGAGCTCATGAGCTGAAAGCAGATGCTTGACCAACTGAGCCACCCAGGATCCCTGAGAAAGCCGTATTATAAAAAGAAGGAGGAGGTGGTGAAACCATGGAGGGTTGAGAACGAAGAGGCTAATTTTATTTACTTTCTATGTTACATGTTTAAGTTACAGGATCGTTCAGAATTTTTATGATTCATTATCCAAATATGTAATTTTGTAAATTTTAAATTTTGTTTGCACTCCTACAGGATGGCCTCACACCACTTTTAGTTGCTGTAAATGAAAAAAAAGAGAAAATGGCGAAATTTTTACTAGGAGAAGCAAATGTAAATGCAGTTGACCACGCTAAACGGTAAAGGTTTTTTTGTGTGTGTGTGTGTGAATCTTAGTATTTGGTCAAGAGTGGTAACAATTTCTCAAGGCAGAAAGTTTAACTTAATAAGAAGAGTATAAGTATAGTGAAAAATATCAGCATGTGATTGGTTAGCTAGAAAAAAATTACTGTGACAGGATAAGGTGAAGAACATTGTATAGTATAATTCAGAATCCTTTGTAATATAGATTGATGTCATTTGCAATAGTTTTTTTTTTCTGTATGATTCTACAGTAGCTAAAAGGGTTTCTTGTTAAAATTGTGAGCTTTTTTAGCTCAGAGCATGATGCCAGAGTCCGGGTATTGAGCCCCACATGGGGCTCCCAGCAGGGAGCCTGCTTCTCCCTCTCCCTATGTCTCTGCCTTTCTGTGTCTCTCCTGAATAAGGAAATATAATTGATAAAAAAAAAATTTAGAGAGTCCAAGCAGAAACCTCTGAAACTGTCTCCAAGCCTTCATTTGGTAGGGTAAACCAAAAACAACCCTGCATCCTAGCAGAGATGCAGTGGGATAGTGCTAAAGGATGAAAGGCTGGTGAGCTCTATCACATTTCTGCTTGATTCACTAGTCTGGCCCATTCAGAGACTGGAGAGATTGTGGCAAATATCTGTAGTTACTGTCAACTTAAACAAAGAGTAGTTCCAGTCATAGTTATTGTGCGCCTCTTATTGCTTCCAGAACAGATTGATAAGACGTCAGGTACATGGTATGTCACCACTGATTTGGCAAATGCATTCTTTTCTATTCCGCCTGTGAATCAGAAATAGTTCATATTCATAGAGTATAGGCAAAGTGTCCATTCATTTCATTTGCCTCAGCGTTTTATTAACTCATGGAGCTAGACCATTTGAACATCCCCAGAATACCTCATTGGCCTATCATATTAACACCATGCTAATTTGACATGAGGAGCGTAAGAGGCTATGACGCTTTGGGCCCTTGGTAAGACGGCATGAATTGACATATCCGTGAAGTTTTGAGGCATCTAGTGGGCATGCCAGGATATTCCCGCAGGAGTGAAAGAAAAATTGCCACATTTTGAATACCTTTTCACAAAGACAGAAACTGGGAGACGTCTTTCGGTTCTGGAGGTAGCATATTTTATACCACTAATTCTCAATGCGTTGGGGGTGGGGTGGTGGGAGAAGAATTCTGCTCCTCAGGGAGCATTTGGCAGCGTCTGGAGACATGTTTTTTGACATGTCAAAAGCTGTACATACTTAATGTATTGAATTCAGTGAGTTTGTGGATAAGTATAGACCTCTGTGAAATCATCAGTGCCTTAAAGCCATAGTCCTACCCATCACCTCCCAAAGTTTCTTCCTGCTCTTATTAATTAATTAATTAATTAATTGTTAAGAACACTTAACGTAAGCTCTACCCTCTTAGCAAAGTTTAAGTATAGAATGCAGTATAATTAGCTACAGACACTGCTAACAATAGATTCGTCCGGAGACATTTCCGATCCTCACAACTGAGGACGTTGCTGGCATCTAGTGGGTCGATGTCAGGAGTGCTGGTAAACATACCCAAGAGAGGCCTCCACAACAGTCCACCATGTCCATGGTACAAGGTTGGGAAACCTTGTAGCAGCTGTCTACATTTTGAGCTGCAGTTCAACTGTGCTCTCTGTAGTAGATCCTCTAGAAGACAAATCCAAAGAGTGCAACTCCCTGGCCTCTATCTTAGTCTGGGTCCAATCAGAAGACAAATATGACATAGTATTTTAAACAGTGGAAGTAAATACAGAGAATTACTAAATGATGATGAGATAGTAATGAAAAGGTGGGACAGAGGAGTCTGAAGACAGTACCACAGAAGAGTTAACTTGGGGGGGGGGGGTCCAAAGTTGCTAAAGAAGGTGTGATTGCAGCACGATGGATGGCAGAGAAGTTTGAGTCCTGTATGTCTGACTTCCTCTGTGCATCCGATTACCAACCTCAACTCATTGGTGTCCCAGAGGGTTGTTCCTGTTAGCCTGGAGATTGAGCACTGGCCCTGGCCCACGTTCCGGTTTGCTTCCCTTCTTCTTCTTCGTCTTCTTTCATCTTCATCTTCATCTTCATCGTCTTTGTGTGCTCCTCCTCCTTCTCCTCCTCCTTTCCTTCTTCTTCTCTTCTTCCTATCTCCTTCCTTTCTCCTCCTCCCTTGCCGCGCCCCCTTCACCAGCATCAGAAGTACTCTTCCCAGCTGTGCACTGCAGAGCATGCAGTCCCAGCCCCAGCCAGTGACCTTCCTAAAATGGATACCATGCCCCTAGCAAATGCTCTTGACACCCTACTCACTCTCTGCATCCAGTCCTTAGTCTTAACTCTGCTGTATCCCTAAGGGTTTTGTTGCATCCTTCTGCATGTGCATATGATACACTGGAGGCCTTGCACTGCTCTGCTGGTCGGTGGGCTCATTGTTCCCTGACTCTCTCTATACATCCATTTATCAGACAGGACTCCCTGCACTCCTGAAGGGTAGTTCCTGTTTGCATGCTGAGTAGCACGGACTAGCTTTGGCAGGGCAACTCTGACTGCAGTTCCGACATCTCCTTCAAAGAGACCTGAATCCCAGCCTTGGGATTTACCCATTTGGGCAATCTTTCTTGGGTAATCTTGCACCTTAGGGTATTTGGATTTCTTTTCTCATCTTTATAGTTGATCTACTGTTATAGTTCATCATTTTTTATATTAAACATTCTCTGTTGAAATTACTAAGTGGTTTGTCTCCTGTTTGGACCCTCACTGATACACTATCCCTTCTTTTTGGAATGTGCTTCTCCCCCTCTTCACTGGCTAATCCCTATTCGTTCTTTAAGTTTTAGCTTTGATATCGCATCCATCCCTGACTCACTACCCTTATTTTTACATGACTCCGTAGGCCCTTTGTGCTCACCCTAAATGTGGCATTAAACTCGCCTCTACTCTGTGAACACCGCAATGTCATGTTTGTTGTTCCCTCACTGACTCCCACAATGCCAGAATACAGGTTTTCTGATTTAATTTTGTGGTCCCTTTGAGGTGGTTCTCCCAGGTCAGGGATTTTTAGTAGACTATGGCCTAGATCATCCTCAGCTCACTGGAGACCTCATATTCTCATCATGGTTTAATTATGACATAGTTTCAGTTTTCCTCAGGAGATAGAGTGGACTGCAAGGGAAGAGACATCCAAAGGAATGAATAACCAGTTATGAAAAGCTATTGGTTGTTTTTAAAAGATTTTTATTTATTTGAGTGTGAGAGAACACAAATGGGGGTGGAGACCGAGGAAGGGGGAGAAGTAGACTCCCTGCTGAGCAGAGAGCTGGAGGCAGGGCAACCCCAAGGCCCCTGAGTCCTGACCTGAGCTAAAGAAGCCTTATTTTTATAAGATTTTATTTATTTATTCATGAAAGACACAGAGGAGAGAGAGAGAGGCAGAGACACAGGCAGAGAGAGAAGCAGGCTCCATGCAGGGAGCCTGACGTGGGACTCGATCCCGGGACTCCAGGATCTCGCCCTGTGCCAAAGGCAGGTACTAAACCGCTGAGCCACCTGGGATTCCCTTAACGA